>NC_135859.1:15914067-15934067 GCF_031162955.1 Sander vitreus | reverse complement strand
AATTGAGATCCTTTGATTAGAAATTAATGAGCCCCTCATTAGCGTAATATGAAAGTGAGAGCTGGATAGGTCAAAGTGATGAAAGGACCTTTGCAGTTCTGACTGAAGTGATCTCTACATTTGATGTACACATGTGTATCAAAGCAATCAGCCCTTCCCCCCCATTATTTAATTCACATGACGAAAGAAATTACTTATGATGTTTTAATAATACATAAAAGCTAAAAAGTGGTAGCATATCTACTACCCAATCCTATATTGACCCCCAACATAATGTAGTTATTTTACAAATTGCGTAGCACATGTATAAAATATGTATTTAAAAATGTCTTTTACAGGATGATGAGCAAATTAGGCAACTGAAAAAACTCAACTAACCCCTGAACAGCAAATGTCAACTATATTGTTTACTTCTGTACATATTTGAACATGTAATGCATCTTTCTAAAAAAGATGGAGAAAGATTTTCCAAGCTGTTTTCAAAGGGTTGTTTATACCGTGTCTTGTTTGAATTACCTTTACTGTGTTGCTGCAGAGTAAACGTGGGATCACGGGAGACTTGCCCCCTTCAGCCCACAGAGGAAGAGCGTGAACAATTTTGAGGGTAATACACATACACACCTAAGCACACCCTCACAGTGTCAGCCTGTTAAATTGCGTTCTTGTTGTTTCCCAGAGTTAAGCTTCAGGGAGAGAATGCTAAATTGAGGCAGGAATTGGAGAAGCTTAGGAAGGTCTCCAACAACAAGCGTGGGCTTCGTTCCTACGGTATCATCGCTGTGCCTTTAGCCAGCTGTGTTTGGAAACATCAAATTTGATTAGATGAGAGCAGAGGAGAGATCTACTTACTCTGCCTGTTCTGCTGCAAGTCTCCTAAACAGTAATCTGCTCTCAGGTGCCGGTACAAGCAGCAAATAAACAAGGGGCCTGAGGAGAAATATGAGGAGGGAAGGCATAACCTGTTCCAAACCCCACTTCAGAGACAGACACATACACAAATGACTATTTTCCTCAGTTATCCCTTTATATGTTCATGTTCTCTCTTTCTTAAGTTTTTTGCTCTTATATGTGTTGCAGTGTAGATGTGGAAAAAGACTACCACTACCACACAATAAGGTACAGACAAACCATAAATGAATACAGTGAATTTTACAGCTTACAGTTTATACAGCTTCATTTTACAGATAATATTTTGGCACAAACTTTATGTAGGAAGTGTAACTTTGCATTTTCCCCACTAAAATAAGTGAAATGAGTGAAATACAAACACATTTACTGATAAAATGCATGGACACAGATCAATGTTTGCACCTTGGTTTTAACTCCATGGTTTATTGAATGTTTATCATACATCATGTGTTTGCACATGCAATGTATGTGGATGTGTGTGTCTGTGTGTAAGTATACAGTACGTGATGTATCATTTAACTACCTCTCACTCTGAGCTGACTAGAATGGCAGAATTGTGCTCCACTGTCAGGCAGGCAGGTTGACACTGCACAGGAATAACAAGGTACACGGAGGGAAGGTTTGCATAGAGATAAAGACTGGTTGGCAGTACAGTGTGTACACAGTGCCACATCCAGTGTAATTCTTAAGGGATCTTGTTTTTACTGCTATTCAAAACTGTTTTTAAATTGTGTGGGGATCTGTGTGTGTATGACCAGCAATGTGGACTTCCCTTTTAGCTATAGTGGCACATTCCCAACCCCACAAAAGGTTAGTAATCATGATTTTTTATTTGACTGCACACATAATCTTATTAAGTAAAAGGGGGGTTTGAGAGGGGGTTTGTTCTTCTTGCACTTCTTTTGAGTTTTTGAAGTTTTTTTGAGTGAGGATATTGGAGGCATTATGGCAAGTCCTCACATCTTTAAGTGGCTTGTGACTTCGCAGTGACTTCTTTGAGTCTCGTCATCACCGTGAAGTTGCCAGGCAAACAGCAGAGAGTAGTCACTGTGCCTGGTCAATAAATAGTCCCAACACGTAACTCCTCCTAAAATCACAAATTGACATTTTTACATTTCAGTTTTTAAAGGGATTAAACAAACAATACATTACATGCCAATTAGTGAGGTTTAGATGTGCTGGACAGAGCCAGCGTAGCTGTTTCTGCTTGTTTTTAGTTATTATGCTGAGCTAAGCTAACACTCTTTTTGCTCCAAATAAAGAAGTGAGATCAATCTTCTCTCGGCAAAAGGTCAAATAAGGGTATACAATATAGAACAGAAGCATAAAATAAAGAACAGATGTAGTCAATGGAGTGTCTTCACAAAAATAACAAGACAAATCTGTGTTTGCGTGTGTGTTTTTGCGTGCATGTGTACGTCTGTGTGTGTGTGTGTGTGTGTGTGTGTGTGTGTGTGTGTGTGTGTGTGTGTGTGCGTGTGTAAGTATGAGTAATGTAACATGGGACCTAGCCAGATAATAACATGTCACTGTGATAGAGAATGCTGCTAACTAACAGCAGTTCACAGATGATCCTCTCTATCACACACACACAACCCTTGCTTGTCGGAGCCTTGTAATGGGATCACTGAGGGATTGGTCCTGCGTCAGTCACAGCGCAGGTGCAATTGAACACACAAAGGTTCAACCAGCCACCCACACACTCACACACATATCATCTAGAGGCTGAACATGGCAGTGTATCACTGGAACAGGAAGGCTGCTCTTTATCTCAGAGGTTTCTGTTGTTCGGGCAATCTGATAGCAGCTACATCTTGTGTGTGTGTGTTTAAATTTGTGCACATTTGAGTGTATCTGTGTGTCTAGTTTAATAGCATTAACTCCTGCAAGCGTGAAATGAGACAGTCTCCTACTATCTGTCTTTAAGAGCAGGGCTGAGAGAGAGCATAGTGGCTGAAATGAACTGATGGATCAGGCAGGCTTCTAGTCAGATGAGGCTGTTAGCTCTAATAGAAACTGTGCTGGTGTCAGTAGAGAGACATCTCACAGTGAACCACAAAGAATCATTGTACCTAATATATATTCTGTATTTAATAGCAATTTGTAAGGTGATAGCTTGATTGGATGTGGTTGGATATTAAAGGGAACTATGCAGTTTTTTTTAGCTTAATTTACCTTAACTGAACAGCTTTGGAGTCATTGGAATGGTTATATGACTTTTTTTCGGGTTGAATGGTGGTCATCTCGCATCCCCCCTAGCGCCTGTGAGCGGTAAAACCACCCTTGCAACTTTTGGTCGGTGAGTCACCAGCCTCAGCGTCAGGAAGTATCGCGTAATATCAGGTCTCTCGATGTATCGAATTGCTTTAGGCACTGCACACATACAGTAACCGGCTAGCTATAAGAACAAGGTAGCAATGGAGTTTTTCACACTATCGTCATGGCTGAGCCGGCAAAAAAGAAGCAGAAAGCTAGGAAAGCATTGTCGGAGGAATAGAGAAAGAGGAAACGGCAGACTCACTGAGCAAGTTTTTACACAGTGTTGCCAAATATCTATTCCGAAGCTGTAGGGGGAGCTCTATAGAGAAACCTGCGAGCAAAAAGCGAGAAAACAGCGAAGAAATTGCCAAAACTGCATAGCGCCCCTTTAATTCCAAAGGGAACAATGACATATTTCTGACTGCTAATTTCCTCAGCTCATTTCAAAATCTTTAGGTCACTGGTTTAGTTTAGGGAAAAAGACACTAGTAGTCACCAGCGAGCCAGCTATTTAAATGTACGTCAGCACTGACAGTTTTATTGTATTTTCCTCACAGTGTAGTTAGTATGTATTGGACTTCAGATTGTTAGGCATTTTATGTAAAATTGTTTTGCAGTGGTAGACAATGTAAACACAAGCTTGTTAGATTCTCATAAATTCAAACACATGCTGGGAAAATCTTCTGGATTGTCCTGACAGCAGCCTTGGCTAGCGATCGATGAGATTACTTCATAAAATCCTGAACATGTTTTCCAAGCCTCGCTGGCAGGTCAGTGGGCATGCTAACTGTGATAACTGCCAGAGATAGCAGATATCTATCTATCACAGACAATCTGAAAAAGATGTTTTTTTCTTTTCCGGTTTGGGAGTTTTGAATCTTACTTCTTGTGTCAAAATCCATCTTCCGGTTCTGCATGATTGGTTGCTTTGGGAAAAGTGAAATAACACACAGACACACACACACACACACACACACACACACACACACACACACACACACACACACACACACACACACACACACACACACACACACACACACTTACTTTACACACAAGCATCGAGACTGTGCATCAAAGTAATCACACCGCAAGGGATGCCGGGTAATTTGGTTAAAGATGTCAGGAACGTAAATCACCTTCAATCAGTCCTGCTCTCTCATTGGTTAACCCTCCCACCTCCAGAAGAACTTCATTGGTCAATTGTCCAGCCGGCTGTCTCTGTAGGTCTTGTACTGTTCAGCTGTTGCTCACCAGGAAACATTGGATATTAGACTAAATTCAAGCTCCAGTGCGAATATCAAAACAAATAACCTAACTCTATATGATTGATGATATAAAAGACAAGGTTGTGTTTCTCTTTAGAGGAATAATTCAACTATTCCACTATTTATATTTGTTTTCTTGCCAAGAGTTAGATGATAAGTTTGATAGCCCTCTCACATGTAGCTAACCAGCCAGCAGCAAACAACATATAACATGGTAATAAGTGAGCTTTAGTTGTGCTGGTAGGCAGAGGACGAGCCAGGCTAGCTGTTTCCCCCTGTTTCCAGTGCTTGTGCTAAGCTGAGCTAACTGGCTGCTGGATGTAGCTTCACATTCAATGGTGTGATGACAACTACCTGGACCTCAATGTAACCAAAACTAAAGAGTTAATTATTTATTTTAGGAAGAATTGTCTCAAGCCTCACGCTAGCATCATACATGGTGGAAATGTTGAAATCGTTGACTCACATAAATACCTGGGAACCATATTCGACTCTTTTAAATGTCTCTGAGGAAATTTAATGTAACTTTTTATCATTCCTTTATCGGAAGTCTTGTAACTTTTTCATTCATTTGCTGGTTTTATGGGTTGCCTGTGAAAAGCAAGAATAATCATTAATTAACATTGTAAAGATCTGCTCTAAGATCACTGGACTTCAGTTACCAGACCTGAGCTCCCTCTGGAAGAGACTGGTAGTCCAGAAAGCTAAGAGAATTCTGGGTAATTCTGCCCATGTTCTTTCTTGTAGATTCTCCTTAATGCCATCAGGGCGGCACTAACTTGCCCCCCCCCCCATGTAAAACCAACAGATATTTGAATTCCTTCTGCCAATAGGCTCTTAAATGCTTCTGATGGCAGCAATCTGTAACATTCAGAGCTTGTAATTCTGTGGAACCATAATGCTTTGGTTTATGTATATGCATTTATTACTTAACTTAAGTTGTATTATGGTTGTATATTATTTAATTTAGCTTATTTTCGGCAACCTGTGTGTGCTTTGCTGCTCTTGCCTGGGTTTCCCATTTGTTGACCTGCTGCTACTGACATGTTGTTTGATTGAATGATTGCGATGGTATTTATTCTTGTCTCTTTTTTATGATACTGGTTAAATACAAAATTGAATTGAATTGAACTGAATGAAGTATTAAACGTACAAACATGAGAGTGGTATCAGTCATCTCATCTAACTCTCGACAAGAAAGTGAATAGACATCTTTCTCAAAATGTTGAACCATTCTTTAGTGGCTGACTCACTCCTTTGACAAAGAAGGCAAATAAATAATTCAAATAAATATCTGCACTCATTTTGTTTCTCATTTTGAAGAACAGCGTTAAAATTGCAAGGCAGTTTATCTTACTTATTAAATCAAATATTGAAATTATTTGTCCTCCCTGCCATATGTTTCACATTATAAAACAGTGGTGGTGGAAAAGTTTCAACAACCTGACTGTAGTTTTACTGGAGCGTATATTTCTGTCTGCTATGTGTAGTGGAATTGTAGGAGAAGGCTTGTCACCTGCACACACACACACACACACACACACACACACACACACACACACACACACACACACACACACACACACACACACACACACACACACACACACACACATACACGTGCTTATACATACACTTACTTTAGATGTTCAGAGCTTTGATTTTCTCCAGCCTGCACTACAGGGTAGACAGCTCGGGATCTTCAAACAATACCTGGATAACACTCTGACACCCTCACTGCATATCTAGTGCTAATGATTACTTGTTAAGCACAATTCACACACATACTCACAGACATACACTCAGAGGCCTGAGCTCAGACTTAGTGATTCTGTGAACGCTGCACATCTCACAGCCTTTTCCATTCTCTCTTTCTCCCCTCGGGCAAAGACCTTGATCCCTCCACCGACCATTGATTGGGACGAAACACAGCATTAATAAATGAAATGAGTGGATGTAGCCAATAAAGAGAAGACATACGCGCAAGTAGAAATATGCATGATATCCCGAGAATGTCAAACTGAGTGCTGGATGAATGTTTGCTTTCGTGGACGGGTGCAGCGGAGGTGATGGCCAGTGAAAGGAGCATACAAATTAACAGCCACCCACGGGGAAAATCATCCCACCTTGGATGTTTACTGCACAGGGACCGCTCTGTGTGAGACTGTGGTTCTCAGTAAATATTCCTGGTATGTGTGTATGTGGTAGTGTACACGCTCTCTCGAGGGGGTGCTGTGTGGAGTGGTGGAAATGCAGTGAAAGAAGAGATTTTGTGTGTGTGCACGCGCCCTGTCCAGGTGGATGTATTCTAGGTCAGGCTGTTTGTCAGAGCTGAGACCAGATCGATGTGGCTCTAATCTAAGGCAGTATGATGTGATTGATTACCTCATATTCTGAGGCTCTGCACATATACCTCCACCGGGTGTGATGGACACACGCACACGCACACACACATGCACGCACGCACGCACGCACACACACACACACGCACGCACGCACGCACGCACGCACGCACGCACACACACACACACACACACACACACACACACACACACACACACACACTACGGTCAGTTCACCCAAGCAAAAGAATAGAGATTGGGATGAAATGAAATAAGAACAGATTGGTTTTGCTGGGCACAAGGCTGGACACTCTAACCAAGGGTCAGGGAAGATCATGGGAGCAGAAAATGTTCATTGATACCATCTTTCATGTGTGAGATGTTTTTCTGAAATTGGTTTTCCTTAGCTGCATTGGCTGTGCTATTTTTTGTCTGCGTGTGTGTTAATGTAAATGTGTAAGTGCATGTTGTTGACAAGATGTTTGTTTTCGTAAAGCCCTGGTCGTGGAACACTGACAGATGAAAAAACAGTTCCGTCTGAGCAACTGGAGGAGTGTGTTAAATGAGCAGAGCTACTTGCCCCCATAGCGTGGTGAGGTGTTTGCATATTTTACATGTTTGAAATGTTAATGACACCTATAGGCTACGTTGTAGTGAAGCTACTCATAAGTGAATATAAATAGATAGTGTGCACATAATTGTTGGTATTTTTGTGAGTTAACAGATTTTCTATGTGTGGGCGTGTGTGTGTGTGTGTGTGTGTGTGTGTGTGTGTGTGTGTGTGTGTGTGTGTTCTTGGTTATTTGCTCTGTGTGTATGTACAGCGCGTGTCTCTGTATTTGAGTGGGTTTTACACACTTGGGCTTCAGTATCTCCTCATTGACATGCATGGTGTCAGGAACCTCATTTGAACTGCTGGTAATGGGCTTTGCTGTGTGTTTGCCTGCTGGGCTGTACTGCCCTGTCTCTTCTGAGAAAAGGTGGGGGAGGTGGATGGATCAAACTAACACAGGACTTTCACCCAAGAGGTCAGGGTTCATATCGCATTTGAAAATAAAAGTGGACGGTGAGTTTTTTTTTGACTTCACGGAACAAACGGAGCTACGTCACGTTCTATCCAAAAGTGAAGTAACATCTGATTTGAACCCAAACAACAATCTTTCTTTTCTAAACTTGACTAAGTAGTTTTGGTGCCTAAACATAACCAAACTGCGATTGTTTCACAATGTAAACAACAGGTCTTTGATTTGTCTAAATCTGGTTTAGATATGAGGACAGAAAATGCTCCTGTGTGTCGTATATCCTGCTACGCAAGGGGCTCTAATTTATGAAACACTCCTGTAGGTCATTTTACAGGGTAAGAATACAATTTGATTGTGTTCCTTTTTTTTAAGATTTTTTTTGGCCACTTTAGGCCTTTATTTATATAGGACAGCTGAAGATATAAAAGGGGAGAGAGAGGGGGAATGACATGCAGCAGAGGGCTGCAGGGCGGAGTCGAACCTGCGGCCGCTGCATCGAGGCCTAAACCTCTATATGCGGGCGCCTGCTCTACCATGTGAGCTACCCAGGCACCCACTTATATTCCTTTTTAGTCAAAAATTTGTTAAATGCTCTTGACTGCATCACTCATTCAAGGTTACCTTGTTGTCACCTTACATCTTTCCTCACAGAGCTATGTGGTTTCTGTGACTGTATTTAAATATATGCTGGACTTCAAACGCAGCATCACAAGAATCCTAACGTAGCTCAGGTTCGGGTCCAGCCACAACCCCTGAGGTGGACTATGAGCACCTCTTGGCCTAAATACATATCTCCCAGTCTGCCGCTGTAGCTGTACAGGACCACACTCACCACATGCAAACACACAACTGAACACAGATAAACCCCCTCTGCTGGATTTATCACAGCTAGTCACTTGCCAAATGTGTGAACCACTCCCTGTCTGTCCCCCACTTTCTCTCTCTCTGACTCCCCTCTTCTCCCTTTTGGACCTGCCTCCATGGCTCCATATTGTCGTTTTATCTCTCTCCCATTTCTCCCCATCCCATTCATCACTCTGCCTCCATTGCACCATGGGAAGAGGAGGATGGTCCTTCATGTTGTTCCCGGGTTTGCTTCTCTGAAGTAACTGTGTGTGCGCTCGCATGACGGCATGAAAGAGAGAAAGGGAGCATCTGAAAACACCATTACAGACCAGGTGTCCTTCCATCTGTGCTGATCATTTTTAACTACTTCCTCTCTCTCTGAGTCTGCCTCTCTCTGTCACACCCATACTGTCCTCACATGACTCACATCTACACAAAGACATTTGTACAGGGCAGCATGACATTACTGAAATGACATTCTTCTTCAAAGAAAGAACAAGACAAAGACAAAGACAATGCTACAGAGGGAAAATAACAGGGATTAAGATGAAAAAGAAGGAACAAAGAGGTTTTATGTGCAAGTAGAAATTAGTATTTGAATAAAGAAATGGCATATGAATATTAAGGGAAAGGGGGAGGCTTTGGAAATATAAATGTGGCAGAGGCATTGGTTAGGTCATCACTGCTGACATACATGCAATTTTATGCAGTGTTTGATGTGCATGTGTGTGTGTGTGTGTGTGTGTGTGTGTGTGTGTGTATGTGTGTATGTGTGTATGTGTGTGTGTGTGTGTGTGTGTGTGTGTGTGTGTGTGTGTGTGTGTGTGTGTGTGTGTGTGCGCAGGAGAGCCAGGGGAGTTTATATAGTTCAGGCTCACCATTAAAACATGTCTGAGGGCTGCAGGAGGCAGCTGAGACTCCCCCGGGGGAGAACAGCTCACTGCCTGGATGGATAGATGGATGGAAGGATTAATGAAAGTTTACGTGGATGTATGGATGGATGAATGGTACTCATATGTTAAGATGGATTGTCAGATTGACAGGCTGATTTATAGATAGTAGGGCTGTCAGCATTAACGCGTTAATCGTGATGCGATTAAGGGCCGGGCATAATGCGTTGATTTTTTTTAATCGTATTAATTGCATGCCGCCATTTATTAATTTATTTTCACTTCACTCGGCTTTTCGTCGTGCCTAACAGGCTACTATTTAGCCGTACTTCCTCATAACACATCCTGCTGCTGCAGGAATAGCAACGCGGATTTTGGTGCCTCATTCTGGTGCCACTGATATGTCTGCACTTCTCTCTTCCGCACTGCAAATAAAAAACGATGCAAAAAGAAAAGCAAAATGCAGCAAAAAAATGCTGCATCCAGATTACACAACGGAAGTTCTCCAGACCTCTAGAGGGAGCAGCTAAGTGGAACAGCTTGATTTTCGACCCCACGGGGAGAGAGCGCTCTGCCTTTTTATTAGAGTCGGGTATGGCTGCAGCCTGGAGAACTCATGCCATAGACTGTATATTAAATTAATATATATATATATATATATATATATATATATATATATAAAAGCTTGCGTCTGGTCCCTATGTCTTCGTACTTTGGTGTTTTGGATGTTTGTGAACTAAACAGTACAGCAATCATGCTAATGAATACAATAACCTTTTCAGCAGATGTCTTACTTACAACACGATGGAGTTAGCAAAGCAGTTTTGTGTTTATATGTGCAGGATTTATTCAGATTGATAAATCCCACGGTAATTCGGCTGGTTTACTAAACAGGGAGGGACTGTAAATCCTGTCTGTTTTTTGTTTTTTATATTTCAAGAGCGAATTGCTCCACAATATGAATACAGATTGATCACCTATTTTATTGGTAGCCGTTGTTGTATAATCACAATATTACACTTAAGGGGGCCTACACTTCAGTAATGCGCCTTTCGGACCTCGAAATTAAACCCTCGCATGTAATATGGCTTAAACAAACATCAACGTTAAACGCTGATGCAGTTTTAAATGTTTTATCACCGTGAGTTTACAGACGTCTCTGCTGATTGAGTATCACCTGTGACCTGAGCCGAGATACACCCACCAAACGAGAGAAAACATATCTCAAACATAGACTTAATATTTACAGTCTATGATCTCAAAGCAGTTGCACACCGTTTCATAACGGTGCACACCGTTCTGAGATTGAACGTGCCCCGCCGTCTCTCTCTCTCTCTCTCTCTCTCGAAATCAAGCTGTTCCACTTAGCTGCTCCCTCTAGAGGTCTGGAGAACTTCCGTTGTGTAATCAGGATGCAGCATTTTTTGTTGCATTTGTTTTCGGGGTTTGTGTGCTTTTCTTTTTGCAGCACGTTTATGTATTAGGTTGTGTTGTGGTATTTGCAGCACGTTTATGTATTAGGTTGTGTTGTGGTATTTGCAGCACGTTTATGTATTAGGTTGTGTTGTGGTATTTGCAGTGCGTTTGATGAATGCTGCGCATGTGTTGTCAAATTAATTAAGTTGTTTTTCTTTTTGCATTGCTTCTTTTTTCGGGGTTTGCGTGCTTTTCTTTTTGCATCGTTTTTTATTTGCAGTTCGTTTATGTATTTGGTTGTGTTGTGTGCATTTGCAGAGCGTTTGCTGAATGCTGCACATGTGTTGTCAAATTAATGAAGATGTTTTCTTAATTTGCTTGTGTTTTGTCTATTTGCATGTGTTTTCTTAAGTTGCAGGGCGTTTTGCCCCTGTCTGCCACCGTACTCTGATGCTCTGAAACAGACGTTACAGGAAACAGAAACATCGCTGCACGTGATGCTACTTAACACTATACTCGACAGCAGCTAACGTTAGCCTACCGCTAGCTAGTAGCTGGATTAATTTGCTGGATTACAATGCTTACAGCTAACGCTAAACGGTGTAAAGTGTGTCTGTATTTCACTGTAGAGGATTCAACACCGGTATGTAACAATCTGCAGCTGCCATTGTCGGAAAAACACAGATGTTGCGTTCAATGAAACTGGTTGTTGTTAAATGCCGTTTTCCCATCTGGTGGTTGTTTTTGTCATTCAATAGCTATTTACTAGTGAAATAAATAATTTTGACGATATGGCCTTAGCAATAAACAAGCTATTCTTTAATGTCGCCAACCGTTTAGTACCCTTCTTTTTTTAAACTTTCTTACAAAGTATCAGTTCAGGCACTGTTAAGGCACCGGTACCGTTTTAAAAGTACCGCTTTAGCACCGGTATCCAAACCAAACAATACCCAACCCTAGTATTGACTCTAGATTCAAATGTGTGACTAGATTAAATATATAATAAACAAATACAAATCTTAAAATCAAGTTCATAAAGTCACTTTCTTTGCATTCATTTGATTCCCAATCAAGATACACTAGTAAGAATTGCTTACCATTGTTAATATGTACTTAAAAACAGTTCTGAAATGCAACATAATAGAATCTTAATAGTGATAAAACATGCGATTAATCGCGATTAAGAAAATTTAATCGTTTGACAGCCCTAATAGATAGAGATGTTTACCTGTAGATAAATGGGGGGGACTGATTACTTAATATAAAGCTTCAAAACGGATGTCAGTGTGGTGAGGTCTGTAGGCAGACATTTTCAAATATTTTTCAGCCCTGTCAAAAATATCTGTCAATGCTGCAATTTCAGAACCAAACAACAATGTTCACTGTAGCAGCATGGTTGATCTATTATTGAGCATGAAAGTGGCAGTCCATTTTTAGTGGTGGTAAGTGGTTGTTGCTTAGTTGTTTTTTTGCATTGCACTTCCTAATGATCAATAATGTGTGCAAACGAAAATTATGTTATTGTCTTTTCTCTTTTATCTGCATTTTCAGTTCCCAGATTTTGGTATGTAAGGGGTTTTCTTCTGTTCAGCCATGTTGAACATCAGTACTTTTGCAAAATACCTGTTTCTACCCCCTACCACTGTACGGTTGCTGCCAGAATTGCTCATTGTGTCACTTTTTTTCATAGACCAGCAGGTACAAACAATACAGGTTGTCTCTACTCTATTCTCTCTACTCTATTCTCTACTCAATACATTCATTAGCAATCAGGCCTAAATTCACATTTTATTATGAGGGAACTTTCCTTCTTAAGGATCCCTTAGGGCTTTGAAGAAGAGGAAAATGTCTATGTATTTTAGATCAACTGGTCTCTCTGTTTTCCTGGAGGACTGAACTGATTGTGTGTGTGGGTGTGAAAGTCCCTCTTCTCTGCTCTGTCCCAAAGAGCCACATGACCTGCTCAGGCCATCACTCATGTACACCCACACACATCACATCACATCACATCACATCACCTCACCCTTCTTCAGCTGTGATAAAATATGACCATGCACTAATAATTATGTTGTTTGTCATTATCCACTACCACCTCCTCTTATCTGACATTTGTGTTTGTGTTGTCAGATATTCTGTGATATATGTATCTCTTCTGATTTACTGATGGCCTCTGGTTTAGCTGAGCCACTTAAAGGCTTCCTATTTGAAATAAACCAGTCACAGAGACCGTTGTAGGCTCTGTCTGCCTCTCAGGGGAAAAGTTTAAAATAAAATGTTTTGATTTGGCGGTGTTCGGACAAATTATTTTGTTGCTGATGTCTGGTAAATGTTTTGTTCAGAGGGCATGTTTACAAGGTTACACTGGACTGCTGTGAGCAGGTCTTCCAGCTGGTTTAGCAGTAGTAGAAGGTGTACAAATCAGTGCTGACACACCTGGAAGCACTGAGGTGAGAAGAAAATCTGCACATTTGTCACACGAGCAACCACGGTTACAATGACACACTTTGCCAACAATGGCAGCCAGGCACTTGACCCACTTTTTGCCCCATCTGTAAAAGGGGGCAATAGTCTCTCTTACAACCATCAACCCAGACACTGTAACCTTAGAGCATCATGGTGCTACACGTGAAGCTCTGCTCAGATTTGTGTCTGACATCTCAAGACTCCCAGCAGCTCCAGGTCACCCAGAGGCCAGCCAATCAGAGGGCTTGTAGTAAAGTCCTCGCCAGACCCCCCTGGCAGAACCAAGAAGCATTACAGTTTATCATCTTAATCAGACAGACATCTGGAGAGAGTGAGTCTGGAGCTTCTACATTTATACGTCCTGCCTCTGTAGTTTTATGAATGGGTTTATGTTGCCCCTTGTGCCAAACACAACACCTTATTTGATCTGGATTATCACACACTCAAAGGAGCAAAGGGAGAAATAAGAAGGAAGTCTTGCTGTCTCTCTGTCTTTCTCCCTCAGAGGTGATTTAAGCTATTGAGCTGGATGTATCAGCTCAACCATGCACGTGTGTTGTGTGTATTTATTGTGTGTGTGTGTCTGTGTGTGTGTGTCTTTGGGTCTGATTGAATGTGTAATTTTGTGTGATGTACTGTAGCAGGCACCTGCTGGTGCACTTTTATGGGACTGACCTCACAGACACACTCTCGCTGTGCTCCAGACGCAGGTTTAGGGCATTAAGTATGTTGGCGGTAGTGAAATGGAAAAATGGTCCACACAGCCTGAAGCAGAACAGTTTGTTTTATTTTCCACCATTGTGCAAACAGGTTCCCTCATTCAATGTTACAGACACTAGTTGTTATGTATACAAAAAAAAGCAGGGGCTTTTGAGATGATGTGTCTTGAAATTCTATTGTTATTTTAGGGGTGTCTTGAAAGAATACTGCACTGATTTAGCATTGCACTCCACTATAACAGACTCACTATAGACAGTTTCTCTAAAAATATATCCATCGATGTACCAGAACCAGAGATATTGTATTTTATATTCTTCTTCTCCCTTGTCAAAAACCTGTTGCCTACATTACCCACAAAACTTGAACACTGACGGTTCGGTCGGAGATTCTGGTGTCTTATGCTAGTCGTGGCTAATGTAGTCTCAGGGCTAGAAAGTGTGCCAGGCTTAAAGCCAATTTGATATAGTTGCCAAATGGTGGAATTGCAACTTCTGTGTCCATCACGTTATGCCCTTTGGCCCAAAAAGACTTTTACTCTTAAGGCTCTGACACACCAACCCGACGGCCGACCTTTGGCAGAAAAGGCAGACGGACTGACCGCCTCCCCGGGTTGGTCAAAAAAGTGCCTCGGAACACACTGAAGCGACGCCGACTTGAGCGAATGTTCTGCCCGGCGCGAGATGTAATACGTCTCCATAACAGCAGGCGCCGCTAATCTGTATTGTTGCCCAAAAAATGAAAACCGGCAGCTGATTGGACGAACGCGTCACGTGGGTCTGGCTGTTCCCGGATTTTACAACTGAGAGTAATGGCGGCTCTTTCGGAATACAATCTCATATTTTACGAAGATAGTTCACCGAAACGTGTTTCTGAAAACATTTTAAGCGAGAAATAGGCCATGCAGTTGCTGAATCTGTCTTCATTTCAGATCGACAAAGGTCAGTTTAGAAGATTTTCGTCAGATTTTGAGAGGCGTTAGTCATGCTCATCCCGCTCGTCATTTCCGAGTTAGCGCTCCACCAATCAGATTGGCCATTGAGACTGACTGCCCGCCTTCCGATTCAACATGTCAAATCGGCCCAAATGAAGACGACGGTACGGAACACACCGAACAGACTCGAGTCACTGACCTCGCCAGACTGTCCGACGGCCGATTATCGGGTTGGTGTGCCAGGGCCTTTAGACTTACATGGTGAAAGAGACTTCCATAAATCAGTGGATACATTTTGTTGATCATCACAACTCCCAGGAAATTACTTGTTTCACTATCAGAATTTGATCAATTCAGTGTGATAACATTTGGAAAGTTTAGATGAGCTGCATGATTAAATGATTCAATCGCCATTCAAGTTGTGCCTGCTGGGCCACACAGTAGTGCTGATCATCCGGGTAATTTTAGACGTGGCAGCTGAACTTTTTTAGTGTCATGCGCCACTGAGCAACTCTCATAGGAAGCAATGGGGCTCCGCCTGGAATGCTGTATCCAGTTCTCTTTACACATCCATGGCTAGCCTCAAGTAGAGATGAGGAGCTGACTACAGAGGTCTGCTAAGCTCACTTCTTTTAAGCTCCACAACCCAAGATTTATCAGATTTTGTGCAGCTTTCTATGGAGCCACAAAAAGCTTTATACAACATTTTCCACATGTGCAGTAGTACTCCCCAATCCCCTTTAATGAATGTTGCATTAAAACATTAGTTGGCCATATCGGTATTTGACAGTGATTGTGCATTTGATTGCATTGACCATTGTTTTCATACTCAGAAAAACTATAATAAGAACATTTGTCTTGAACATTATGCCCTGCAGCAACCACTTGGGACCAATTACTGCAATTAAAAATTCTGTTATGGGGGAAAAAAAATGAATTGCTGGTATCGACTGGGAATTTAATTAATTACACATTTTTTCTTGCAGCAGCTCAAAAGAGGGCTAAGATAAGCTTTGAAATAAGCATGATTTAAAAATGTCTCCATGTTTCATTAAAATAGGGCCGGTAGTTTTGTAATTAATGCACAGGTAGAAACAGATCTATCAGTCCCTACTGCTCTTTCAGCGTTGGGCACAAATAATACATTCAGTGTTTGTAATTAGGTAGACACGGTCTTGTTTTTCATCAAATTTGCATACTAATATGCATTGTGTTTGTACAGCATTGTGTAATTGTTTGTTCATCTCCAATCGTAAACCTTCCCAAAGGTTAATAGAGCCAGTTTGGTGTCAGTTTCCTTTTCAAATGTCAATCAGTCAGACTGTCTCTCAGTGGATCAAAAAGACAGCAATGTGTTTCTCCTGCTCTGTTTTCATGCTGAGATGTAGCACCTGGAACATTACACTGCCCTCATTTATCCCATCTGCCTCCCTGAGCCTCCTCTTTACTCATTCAGTCCTCTCAGCTTAATGTTTTTATCCAACCCCAGTTTAGCTCTTCTTCTTTCCCTTCCTCTCCTCAAATTCTCCCCATCTGCTTCCCTTTCTTCCCCTGCCTCATAGGCGGCGGGTGAGGTGGAGGTTTGGGTAGGCTAATGTGGGAGCTAGGGAGATAGATTCGGATAGCCTAGGCCGCATACACATGATCCTTGGTAAAACCGCTCTGAAGACGCGCTCATTGCGCTAACTAGGATATGATCCGTAACATTGCATGACGACCTTATGTTTTGATCCGACAGCTGTTTAGAGATCGCTGGATTAATGGCCATCTTAAAAAAAACAAGGATTTCAACTTCTAAACCGAGACGGCACTGCACCTCTTCTCTTTTATAGCCTAATCGAATAACGTTACACAGTCAATGGCAACACATGTCAGAATTCAACACTTCTGCTTTACCCTTCATAATACAAAGCTTTATGACCTATGAATATTTCACTGAGAGGTTACTCAATAAAATACATTACAATAATAATTATATTTTCCACACGTGGCATATCAATACATTACTGTCATTTAAAAAACTAACCAAATCATCAAAAGATGTAAATAAACGCTAAAGGTGGAGAAGGTGGTCATAGCGACAAAAGCAGTAGGGTAATACAGGGAATACACAGGGTTTGTATGCTTTAACTTTAGTGTAGTTGTGTGCACAATACTGTAACAGCTGACAGGACACCGTTGTGCTCTGTGTTGACGCACTGCAAAGGCACATGGGACTTTGTTTTGAACGGTTCCTGTTTTCGTCAAAGTATGTTTTAATGATGTTCTGTTAATGTTTTGGGTGTGCATTTATGTTATCGTGGTTTTAGTGTTGTGGGTTTGATTCAGTGTTCAGGTTTATCTACATGTATTGGTGTAACCATGACCGAGACTTGGGTGGGGATTGCTTCTGGGCAGTGAGGGTGCAGTCAATGTCTTTGATTTATTTGGGAATTAACCTGCCAATTGTCACAATAGTGTGCTAAGAATAGCTGCCTTTCCATGTTTGCAGGATGGAGTATTTGGGTAGGCTTTGCCTACCCAAGCCTACATTACCCCCCCCTGCCCTGCCTCTATCCTCTTCCTTGTCTGGGACTCTTTCAGTCTCTTACATCGCTGTCTTCCGTCTGACAGCCTCAGAATGGAGACAAAAGAGAGGGTAGAAGATGGAGGCAGAGAGATAAAACAGCAAAAACCCTACCCTACCCTACTCTTACTTACTTAGCTGTCCTCTCTTTTGCCTAATGTTTGAAAAAGCTTTTTTTCCACAAATTCTCTGCGCTCTCATGAATAACACATGAGCATCAGCGGAAACTCTCTCCCTTTTGCTTTATCCCTATCCCATTTTGCTCACACACACACACACACACACACACACACACACACACACACACACACACACACACACACACACACACACACACACACACACAGATGGCCTGGTCCAGGTCATTTCCTCTGTGGATGGAGGATAACTGGATTTACCAGTCTGTTGTGTTCAGTTGTTCTGACAGATCTGTTTATGGACAGAAAAAAGGCAAAAACACAACCAGCTAATAAACTGTATGGTGTGTGTGTGTGTGTGTGTGTGTGTGTGTGTGTGTGTGTGTGTGTGTAAATCCTCGAAGTCTTTTACGTCTACAGCAGCAGAACCCCTACTGACGATCACACTGCTCCTACAGTTCAGTAATAGTGGTCATAGTTAATAGCATATCAACCACCTTGTGACAGTATAATGTTAAGTTAATGTGTTTAGCAGAGTATGCCATTATGGCTCTCTGTGTTTTGCTGAGACGGCATAATGGTGTTATTTCTCATTTCTTGTCACTGTGTGTGGTTACCATTTTTTCTTGCTTCCATCCATGAACATTATATTACTCTCCTGAAAAACCTATTTGCCCATCAAGTCTGATAGTTTCCAGTGAAACTGCTAGCGCTGTTTAAAACTCAGCTATGTTATTTTGCAGAAAATGTTTCAGCCTCTGAAAATTAAATGTGCTATATGCCTTTGGAGATGAATGAATAATGTTCCCCAGCAGGATGCTTGTATCCATAAAGCACTTTGTTAAGCTAGAAGGGAGCTTTTTTGCAGTAAGGTTGTTCACTCTTTTGTCATTTTCTACAGTCAGTAGTGCTTTTTAGGCATTTAGGTTGTTGTTTATTTTACAGTCCACACATATTCACCTGTCTGGGCATGACAAATTGGAAGGAGAAAGTTACATCTGGCTGAAGCAGACTTTATATTTAGATTTTGTTTTAAGCAGGTGTGTGTGTGTGTGTTTGTTTATATGTGTGTGTGGTAGATCCAGGTCTGCCTGTGGAAGTAAGTGTTGCACGGATATAACCAAGTTGGCCAATTAACTGAGCGTGAAGTCATCAGCCCACACAGCCATGTTGCAATTTAAATGCCCCCATGCTTCCAAATAAACACACACACACACACACACACACACACACACACACACACACACACACACACACACACACACACACACACACACATACGTCTCCAAACTAAACAAACCATTAAAGTTAACTATCTTTCCCTAGGGTGTCTTCGGTTGGGAGGTGCAGAAACATAACATATTTCATGTTTTTGACTTAAGCTGTCAGTCAGCTGCCAGGTTTACTGCAAGCTGCACCGTTCCAGTCTGAGATCATGGATCAACCGACAGGCAGGACACAAAGACAGACAGGCCTGTGCTGCTGGAGATTTCTCTCTTTTATCATTCAAACAGGGAAGGTGGCAGTGCTGTGAGATGTTAATTTAGACATCATAACGTCATGCTTAAAATCAGTTTAGCTGTAATTAGAGGGGAGGACACCTAGTTATCACAGCTCCGTTTCCTTTGTCATTTGCGTGACATGGCTCGATGGATGCTTAAAAAATGACCTGTCCCATTCAGGGATGGCGCTTGTGTCGGTGGATATGTTGTGTGCCAGGTGGAGATAGAACTCGTTGAATTCAGATTGATTACCATTTGTCCTCTGAGCACCTGCTTAAACACGTACACACTCACATGTAGCGGTGGATGAATTCCCAGTCCTATGTTTGAGCTGCATTACAAATGCATACGTAGTGTTTAGAGTGGCACAGAGCTCCTTTCATATGGAGATGCGTCTGACGAGTCCAGGCTTCGACCTGCCACCTCCTATCTGGTACAGCATTACACCCACAGCTGCTGCCCCTCTGACTTTAATATATCTCTTATCCTTCCTCTCTTCCTCCTCTGTTAGGCTTTTCCTTCCTCCACATATTATAATAACTCTTTACAATATGCACTGCAGAGCAACTTCAATTAATAGTGATGGCAGTCATGCCGTCCCAGTTGTTTGCCTTTGTTGGTAGCCTAGATACTAAATTAATGATTCTAAATGCAGGGACTGTGAATGGGGCTGTGTGCTTAAGGACTGAAATCTAAATGCATGGCACAGAGAAAATGCGAAGAAAAGAA
>NC_135859.1:15736567-15904067 GCF_031162955.1 Sander vitreus | reverse complement strand
GTAAGTCTGTCGACCCCAAAAACGTTAAAGTAATGGAGCGATTTGTAACTGTATTGCAATTGATGTATTTCAAATTGTACCTTTTCTCTACCTGTTAATGAAAAAGTAATGAAATTACTGTAACACCTTATTAACTGCCCAACACTTATTAACATGCAATACTTTACTGACTTGTATTTTTAACCTTCCTTTTTTTTTAAATGTAGTTTTACTCATCCATCAGAGAGGATTTTGTTTTTTAAATGTCATAATTGACTGCAAAACTCTCAAAACATCAGACAATTGGGGCTCTCATCACACTGTAGCTCTAACAGCTTCTTGTTTTCTACTAACAATATTATTCACAACTGTTATGGCAATGATAGACTCTATTTCCATGAGGAAATAATACAGATACTAATTGTGGTTTTGAACAGGAATAGCACGGTTTTGAGTCTTTAGAATTCAAAACTAGGACACTAGTCTTTTCATTTTATCCTGATTTTAGCTGTAGTGTCATAAACATTTAGACTGAATCAGATTTTAAAGAGAACAAAAGGTTTCAGATGGACAGTTTCTGGTTTTTGTTTCAAAACAGACAGAATAGTAATACAAGTAGGTTTAAGCTTAGTAAACTTTACATCATGATATTATCATGCCGAGTCTTTGGCATGTGGCTTTGGAAAAGAAACATATTCATGCTTTTATCAATAATGTAGTAACTGTCCTGTCCTTGAAGAATAAAACACTGTGAAACTATAATTTGAATAGAATCCCCTTGATGTTTCTCCCAGCTACGCATTTGAGTGTGACTGTGTGTCTCTGTGTGTTAGTGTATACACGCCCCACACACACACACACACACACACACACACACACACACACACACACACACACACACACACACACCCACCCACACACACACACACACACACACACACACACACACACACACACACACACACACACACACATATTCAGTAGGGCCAGGACAGGGGTTAAAACAAATGGCGTGGAGCGACCTTCATCTGCAGTAACTGTTTCCCTGTGGACTTCTTGCCCTTTTCCAGCAGGCAGAATTTCTCTAAAAGAAGATGCTCGAAGCGTCAATATTTTCATCTTCCATGCAGGAGACGGAGCCCTTCAGGAAGCAAATGGCTTGACACAGCTGGTATCTTCTGGTCTGAGTTGGGGGTAGGCTAATCAATACAATTGAGGGGGATCAATCCTGCTGTGTGTCTCTTAGTGGTTTTCACACTGTGTGTATGTACTGTATGTGTGTGTGTCATATCCCAGGTGGTCATGGTGTTGTTAGCTGTTATAAGACCTAATGGGAGACCTCCTGACGACGGCTGTTAGGAGCTAAATTCTGCCCAAACACTGAGTTTAGTACACAATCTGATTGAATGTTGGAGACTGTGAGTATGCATTTGTGTGTTTTGACCTTGTGCATAGTGTGTATGTGTAGGGGAATGTGTCTCTGCACATACGTGTGTATGTGTGTGTGTGTGTGTGTGTGTGTGTGTGTGTGTGTGTGTGTGTGTGTGTGTGTGTGTAAGAGTTGTACCCAGGTGCACTGCCTGAAGGTTGGTGGGGTGGGAGGAGTGTGTGTGTGTGTGTGTGTGTGTTTGAAGGGATGACAGGGCGTGTCAGGGGGATTCTTCTCTCAAAATCTCAGAACACAAAATAAGGTCAAATTCAAAATATCGTGTTACGGGGGGGGAAAAGGGAGAAAGAAAGAGCTGGAAGGTAATTTTATGTAAATTATGATCCTCCACTGAATTACAAATTAAATTAAATTAAAACTGGAAATTTCAATTAAAATTCTCTTCGCTATACTGACTTAAGGTTTTGTTGAAGTGATGGACATACAATACTTCATAAAGACTCTGTGTTAATTGGAGTAGCTCTGTCCTCAGGAAAAATATTCATTTTGTATTTACTTACTGCAATTTTTGGCACAGATGCAATACGAATCAAAAATTAAACACTGTTTTTCTCAATACGAGTATAAAACCCTGTGTGGGTCTGACTCTAGTTAAACTTTAAGTTTATACAGAGCTACACATCAAGGATTAAAGAAACATTTTGTGAACCCTTGCTTTCAAGACATGGCTTTGCTTTTTGCTGATCTTTATTTTAGTTTTTATGATTAAAAAACCAAACAACTGTATGATGGCAGAGAGGTAGAGAGGATCATTTGACACTATTCAAATGAAACAAAGTGAGTGAGACAGAGACAAAGAGACACAAAGTAGTGAGACACCTGCAAGGCCCCTTTAACGCCTCCTCCGTTATTCCGTTTAGCCCTCTGGTGATTGGGCGTGTGTGTGTGGGTGTGAGTAGGAGCTTGTAAAATAATGGGAGACCAGACACACGCACACACACACACACACACACACACACACACACACACACACACACACACACACACACACACACACACACACACACACAAGCAGACGCAATGGTGTCTGGAAATATAATATAAGCAGAATAAATCATGTGTGCAAATATTTGATGGTTCCATCTGAATAAGCTATCAATAGGAACTGTGTGTGTCGTGTGGACATGTATGGGTCTTGTTTATTGAGGATATTTGAATTGCAGCCCTCAGCTTATGGTTTTCCTTCTTATAAAACAGAAAATAGTCTTTTAAAATTTTGAATATTTTAAGAAACCTGAGGGAGATGAAAGGAGGGAGTTTTAGAGTTAGCTTGTCATTGCAGCTGAAATAAATAATAATAAGTAATAATACGTGAGGTGGAACATTTGCAAATTAAGCATGTTTTGTAAAAAAAATACATGAAATAAAACGAAATCTGCTGTTCACCCCAGCTGCTAAACTCTCATCTGGCCCAGATTTTACTTCTTGATAAAACACACATTACAAATCTGTTTCAATTAATTAGACCTTCTTATTATCATATTGCACCAATGCTTCATGCTAATAAATGGTCGGTCATCAATGCTAATTTCTGTGGGTTTTTTTTTAAACGGAATTAAATGAGAAAATCTGACGTGAAAATTAGTCCTGATGGATGACGTCTTTTGAACTTTGATCACAGAGCCATGTGCTACTTTAATCAAACCGGGCTGCTTTCTCCCATGACATAAACACCAAACACAGTTCAGTTCTGTGGTAAATAAAATCTGATTTCATGACATGGGGTCCCACACTGTTCCTGCTGGCCAGTTATTTGTATAGATTTCATTCCTGCCTTTCCATATTTTGATTTAGTTTTTTATTTTCTGTATCCCAATGCATTTTTTATGATGCAAATATTAATTTAAAAACATTCTAAGATTTTTTCATCTTAAGAGGGAACAATGACCTATATTATACAACTACCTTCATTTCCACGGTTGTTTCAGGACATTTCTAGCTCTAACAGCCAGATTGTTGTTGACTGAGTTTTGCATGCTGCACCGCACCCTTCACCTGGTCTGGGTGGGCCTGTCTGCAGGGTGCCAAGCAGGGTGTCTGTGGCCAGTGATGTGAATTGACATGCTGTTTAAAAATGGATCGGTCTAAATTATTCAGTCTGTTATTTTAGTGTCAGCATTCGGCAATGATGTCTGGTTGTCACGGAAACATAGTACCATGATCCAGAGTCCACAGCTGAGTCCCCAGAAGAAAAGAGAGAAAGAGATGCAGTGCACCAGCCTGATCATTCACACTGAAAAGGAGATGAAAATAAATACTGTCACAACATGTCAAAATGTGTGTGAAAAAGAAAATAGAAAAAAGTTCTTCCTAAGGATAGAGAGACTATTTTTATTTGCCCACTAGACATAACACAGGGGCTACGGAAATGATAATGGTATGTGTATACTGCCAGTATAGCGTGCAGGTCATAGACTGTATAGAGGTGGTGTAGATGAAATACAATACTTTTCTGAAACTGATGAATACATGCAGGCGGTTCTCTAGCTCTGTCTTTCTCTCTCTGTCTGTCTTTCACATTCAAACACACACACACACACACACGCAGGATGGGTCGCGGCTGTGTCGCAGGCTGTGTCGGCCAGGCTTTATGGATCTCCAGCGAGACATGAACACATGGAACAGTCATCTAGCTTCCAACTGCTGGTGTGGAGTTTCTCCCCATCTCCCACTGAGGTCCTCTGTGTGATGAGAGGGTGCATCTGGGGGCTGGCACTTCACTCACTGGACACTGCAAAGAAAAACCTCTATTCATTGTCAGTAAGCTCTCCATGTGCATTTGTCTGCATGCCTGAAAATCTAGGCTTTGTGTGTGTACAGTAAACATTTCTTTGTGAGCGATCAAGCTGTCTAGGCAGAGAAACGTCTGCGGGAACAGCTGGGGAATCAGACAGGGATTCTCTCTTTCACCTAAACACTGGGATTTATACACTGACCAAAGCCCAGACACACAGCGCTCCTGTGCCAAGACGAACATGCATATGCATGCAATCATGCACATGTACACAAAGGACTCTTCCACTTGCACAGATTGCATCATACATTTCAGGTCATTTCATCATCTGTTAGTCATTTTTCATCCTTAGTGTTTCAACTTACTGTTAACAAACAACGATAATACACTCCTTGATTTATTCAGAAAGAGAAAGAGAGAAGAAGACAGAAAGAGAGTCTCTTGTGTACAAAATGGTTCCTGTTCAAGCAGCTTACTTTTGATATAATATGCTTCCTACTGTTTCACTTCATTACACACTGGCTCAGCAGCATTTTAAGCCCTATTTAACCAGACAAATTGAAAAACGTAGCACTTATTATTTCTTCCAGGATCAGGATCACACATATTGTATACATTCACACAGGTATTTGTCTAGTTACACTATTGTACATGTTGAGATGCCTGCATAAACTGTCACAGGGTAGATTGTTTCTTAAGTGTTGTACAGCACTTGAAAGCTAGGCTGCTGTGTTTACAGTGCCCCAACACTGTAGAAAACTGAGTTCCTCCAGTCACATTTACACAAAATAAAATATTCCCTCATCACTTAAGATGCTGTGTGCCACGGAGCACGGGACATAATGCCAGTCGGGATATGTTAATTCCCGCAGCAGCCATTTGGAAACACGCAGCATGCTGTCTTCACAGTGTGACTCCAAATCCCACCATCCCTATCGTACTTTCATTCCTACCTGTCAGCAGATGAGAGCTCTATACACCTGCGGCCACCTATGTTGGTGTGTGTATGTTTGTGTATGTTTGTGTGTACCCACCAAGGAGCATGCTGTGCAAGCATATTCACAGCCAGCATTTCTGACAAGCCTAATGAATCTCCAGAGAACTGCTACCTGCCAGCTCTCTCTTGTTCTGTCTTGTTTTATTGTTCTCTCACTCTGTTTTTGCCTTCTTGATTTCTCCCCCCCTCGCTGTTTGTCTGCCTCTGTCTCAGTGCGCTCAGTGCGGTGGGTTTTCACCTCCATCAGCTAACAAGCCTTTATCTGTTCTGGATATAGTACACACCTTACATATACACATTAACTCCCACGACACAAATGGTCCAAGGGAGACATTGCTGTTATTCATGATGTGGATTAGATGAACTTCTCTGACAACAGTGCCGTCTGATGCTTTGTTTCTCCAACTTCAGGTGTGTGTGAGAAGGAACCTTCTTCCAGCGAGGAGGCTTTAATTATACTTACCCATGCTGTATTAGTCATGCCTCAGCTCAGTTTGTCTATCCAAGATCCATTACCTATGCCTGAGGAGGCCTTGTTAGTTCACAATTGAGTGCTAATTACACAACATTATGATACATAGGCCTCATCTTGCTGTAATCACAGTAATTAGGGAAATAAAGTTGGTCTACATGAGCAGGGAGGCAGAAGAACCACGACTGTGGAGAACAAAAGATTCACTCGGTCTAGCATCCACCTTAAACGTCCTTCAAAATACACATGCATTCATGTGCACAAACACACTCACATACATATATATCTCACATGTCAGTTAAAAAGTTGTGACTGCATCACTGATCTGTTGCCTCGCATGAACCGAGGGGGAGCGTGCACACACAGTGCATGAGTAATGAAACGCTTCACACTCATTTGGCTTTTGCACTTCAAATGAGATTGGCACGGCGCAGCGTCTAAAACACAACCATTAGATCTATAATGACTCCACAGCCTACTCCCCGTGGACTAACTACACACACACACATACACACACACACACACACACACATACACACACACACCCAGCCCCCCAAATAGTCTATGTATTATGCATTCCACCCATCTGCCACTCTGTGAGCACTCTATCCCAAGGGGAAGAGAGGGAAGGAGAGGGGGAGGAGAAGAGAGGGAGGCACTCACAGCTGGATGTAGGAGAGAGAGAGGGGTTGTGAGCTCACTCTCTCTCTGTCAATAGGTGTTTCTATCCACCTGTTTTATGCACATTTTGAATGTGCGCATAAAAGAACCTGAAAAAAACCCTCAAAACATCACAAAAAAGTTTGTACGTGTAGCTGAGTTGGAGAAGTTAGTAAAATCGATAAAAGCAAAATGCGACAAAGTGCAATTGAAACAGACAAATTAATCATGAGGTATATGAAGCATAGTGGCTTAGATGTCCTCTGAAGCTCCCGCTCCACTGAAGCGATGAAAAATGGCTGCACACAAAAATCAGTTTGGAGCGATGAGGAGGCTGTAACGTTCCTCAAAAATACATGAAACAAACATAAATGCCTAATTTCCAACACATTTTCTGCAACTGTTTCCCATACCGTTTGGGGTTTGACTGTCTCTTTTAATTACAGCACCTTTTTCTTCTGCAATGGTGTAGCCTAATGGCACCTGACTGGAAGATTAGTGCTAGCCTACCTACTGATCCAACTCCTAATATTCAATAACAGTTTGGGGTTCAAAACACACATTCATTCACATTTTGTTTTGACAATTACAGTTACAATTTGTGCATTTGAATGTTAACCTGGATATAATCTCTCTCTCTCTCTCTCTCTCTCTCTCTCTCTCTCTCTCTCTCTCTCTCACCATCTGTATACCTGTCAGGTTGTGGGCTGCTGGAATGTGAGAGGCTCACCTGTGTTTGGGCTTCCTCCTCACAGACAGGTATGAGCATATGGCTCTGGAGTGTGAGTGATTTATAGATGCCCATACCTTTTCTGTGTGTGTGTGTGTGTGTGTGTGTGTGTGTGTGTGTGTGTGTGTGTGTGTGTGTGTGTGTGAGTATACATGTGTTCGCGTCTGTGGAAAATGCAGCACATTAACAAAGTAACCTGCTTGTGTGTGTGAGAGAGAGAGAGAAAAAGAGAAAGGGAGATGTGTGTGTAATGTAATCAAAGTACATGCATAGAAAGCCGACTAGATTAACAATTATCAGGATCATCTGACCATGTAGAAAATGTCCCAGATTTTGGAAGTTATGCACTCATGTACACACAAAGAGACGCCTCTTATCCCAGAAGGAACGTTGATAGAATCACAAGGCTTTTGCTTATTTAACTCGATGTTAACTGGCAAATTGACTGACAAAACAAGGTTCACTGCAGAGCAGGCTGGAGGCAAAAAGGGAGCCCTTTTAATAGCGCGTCTTTGTCTCACAGCTGCCAAACATTCACCCTGACCCAAACCAAACTGCAACCCCATGATCCTCATCTGCCCTATTACATCCTTCAGCTGGTTCCTACTTACTGCTCTATGTGTGTGTGTGTGTGTGTGTGTGTGTGTGTGTGTGTGTGTGTGTGTGTGTTTGCGGAGAAAACAGAGGCTTCGTTGTCACCACCGTCTGATGCAGCTGTGTGTGCTTCAGATGTTTTTACACAAAGGATGAAATGATAGATGAGGAAAATAAAAGGAAGAAGGGGAGGAATATGGTAAAGACAAAGATGATGAAGAGATGATAGAAAAATAATGTTCAATCTGTTTTTCAATTTCTTAAATGGGTCGTGTTTAATTATTTCAGATATCTTCACACTTGACTCCCTTTGTGGCAAATAATCCACTTTACAATAGGCTACCTGTATGTGCCCCCCCCCCCCCCCCCCCCCAGGAATTATACCTTTACCTTTTCCAGCTAAAAGAGGAAAGTGTCCCTGACATTCATATCCTTTTCTCAAGTAAAAGTAGTAATACCACAATGTAAAAATATTAATTTACGAGTAAAAGTGTTACTTAGAATAGAATAGAAAGTCTGTATTGTCATTGCACAGAATACAACGAAATTAGGATAATTAGGACACAAATTATTTAAATCTTATTTAGACAGGTTAGTACCTAATAAACTGGTGACTGAGTGTATATTATTAAGCTGTTTAATCCATAGCAATGCATCATATTTTATAAAATCATCATAGGTTTTGTCTGTAATCTATTCTGTGAGGTAACCAGTGATTATAGCTGTCAAATAAATGTAGGGGAGTAAAAAGTACATCCCTACAACAGGAAGTTGAAAGTAGCATACATTCTTTTACAAGTACCTCAAAAAGGACAGTACGTGGAGCAGTTGCTTTCTTCTATGTATGCAAAACAAGCAGTGGAGATAAGAGGAGGAAGGAGAGGAGCACGATTAGAGAGAAGAGAGGAAGGACAGAAAGCACTATCATGATTATGTGTTCTATTTTCTCTCCTCTGTTTCTATTTTTAACTGGAGTGTCATGATAGTATTTTGGCTTTACGTCAGTACCAGTCAATCAATGCACATCAGCGGGCTGGTCTGGGGAAAAAGAGAGTGGGGCTGAGAGTGTAAGAAGAGAAGGATCAATGTGATAATCTCCCTCTCTGGAATCCTCTCCCACTGATCTGAGCTCTCTGATGACGCTACGTTTCTCTTCAGCATTTCAAAAGATAAACTGACCCTGAGATGAGCGCTCTCGCTTTCCCACTCTGACACGACGCACCTGAAACCAGCCTCACTCTCCTCTCTTTGTAACAGTGAAATGAATGTGCAGACACAGGAGGTCTGATAAGGCCAACTCAAGTGAAACACAACATGAGTTTGGCGGGGAGTGAAACAGCTATCAAACAGGCTATTATGGGATTGGGTTTCCGCTCACATTACCAGAGGCTTTGATTCCTGGATCTTATCTTTTATGTTATCGTCTCACATCAGGAATATAAACACACACACACACACACACACACACACACACACCTGCAGTCCCTGCTGACCTTTACCACCCATCTGTGAGTCAGGAATGGAGTGTGTGGGATTTTTGTGTGTGTGTGTTGTGGTGGCTGGCACTGAGAAGGAGTGAGGGAGAAGAACTGGATATAGTATGTGTGCAGTGGTGGAATGTAACTATGTACTCAAGATTATTGAACTTTGACTTTATTTTTAATAGCTGTAGTTACTAGTTACTTTACCAATTCCATTTTTCATACAAAATACGATCCCATTTGAAATACGATGCATTTGTTCCCTGCAAAAAATGTCTTTCTTATCAAGTCATTTGACTTATTTTATGTGAAAAAAATCTACCAGTGCCAGTTTTAATGCACATTAATTTGTTTCAAGTTTTAAAAGTTTCACATTGTAGTACTCCAATGCACTTGAATTGTTTCAAAACAACAATTACACTTCTTTTGAAATAAAGGTTTTGTTTTTTCTCTTAATCTTACAAATTACATGAATAATGATAATCCAATAATATAAGCCATGTATAATACTATGACATTGACCATTCTACAGTAATTTTACTTTAGAGAATTTAAGTAATTTTTATTACTCAATTATTAATAGTTATTTTCTTTTACCTAAACATAGTGTTGATGCATTACTTTTATATGTCCCATGTATTTTAACAGTGTAGTGTTACTGCAGTAGTAGTACAGTGAGAGAGAGAGAGACAGATAAGATTTATTGCAACATCTTACCTTTCCTATAAACACAGCCTTCGACGTGTTTGCAACAATGCAAAACTCTCAACACTTACACAGTCTGGCACACACACTCACACATGCATACACAGGTGTGCATAGAGTTGCGAGGGCCATTTGTTGAATGACGGGCTGTTCGGAGTTGGGGTGAGGGGCAGGTGGAGAGAGGTAGAAGTGGAGAAGGGAGGCAGAGGTGTTAAGGTGAAGACAAGCTGGATGTTCAGAGACAGACTGTCTTTGTGCCTGAGGCGCAGCGTGTGAATGCATGTGTGACTAGCAGAACAGCAATGTAAAGTGTGTGTGTGTGTGTGTGTGTGTGTGTGTGTGTGTGTGTGTGTGTGTGTGTGTGTGTGTAAGGGGGTGCTCCCAGGTCTCAGCTGTGGTGTAATTGATTACATGAATTAGTATGAAATATAGAATTAAACTCCATGAATAGGGTCATCTGTTATCAAGGTTCATGTGTGTCTTTGTGGGCGGATGTGTGATTAGAATGAAATATGAAATTAGCCATGATGAATAGCACCATATGCACACATGTAATTGAATTAACTAATCTGTGTTCGGGGTGTAGGCATAAATGAAATGTTCACCTAGTGTGCTTCATCCTGTAGAGAGGTGGCAAGTCGGTCAGAGTGGCAGTTTTAACTGTCAAAACTCTGCTTGCTTAATTCCTGTCCCAATATTTGGACTAGATATACAGCCGGGTGGCAAATTAATGGAAAAACAAACTCATTTGGGGTTTTGATGATGGTGGTGCAGGCACTGTTCAACACATTGGTCCAAAATCTGTCATACTGTAGGTGTTTTATTATGTTGAAATCTGGTGACTGTAAAACCTTGATCATATGATTGATATCGTTTGACAATAGTTATCAACAGTGGTGGAAAAACTCACTGTTTGTCAAAAATTCCCTCTCTTGTCAAAAGTTATGTTGGCTTTTATTTGATAGTGGACAAATACACATTTATACACTATAATACAACATCTGACAAGATTTTCTGACTCACTGACACACACACACACACACACACACACACACACACACACACACACACACACACACACACACACACACACACTCACACTCACACTCACACACACACATGCAGACATCCTTATTGCTTGGTGAGAGGCTTCTGGCACAAACAGGAAGCTAATATAATCTAATATCAGATTTTGTTTGAGTTGCACACATCATCTCCTCTGGCCGCACTTACTGTCATATCCTTATGAGATTTATAATGACTGTGTGTGTTTATTTTACTGACACAATCAGTGGGGAACGAGAGGCCGTGACCAAACAGTGGAGTGCAGTGGGTGTACGTACTGTAGTTGAGTCATGTTAGAGTGAAACTATCCGGCTATGACACACGGCACATAAAATATCAGCCACAGTGAAGCTCTGTTTGCTGCATAGCACACGCACACACGCACACACACACACACACACACGCACATATGTACAAACTGTACATATGGCACAGTCAGGCAGAATGCAGCAGAGGAATACAGCTCTGCACAGACACATGCACACCTTCAACACACCTACTCTCTTGACAGAATACAAACTGAGCAGTTAAAAAACAAACATGTTGAAGATATGCACACTAAACATGATCTAGAACTGTAGATACCTCGGTGCTTTCTTTGAAGCCTATCCAACTCCATAATCTTTAGTTGAAAAAGGAGTTTGGATCAGGTTCAAAATATTTGCAATACAAATTTTTAAACGCATTTCCACCGCCTCCACAAAGAGCGTGTGTAGTTATTCATTTATGAATTACAGCTGTAGGGGGAGGAAACAATAGTGATAACAAAGGTAGGCTCCTTTGCACTGTCTATGCAGTGTCCTCTCATTATTGCCTTGGGGTGTTTACATATAGTCTCACATTGTACCTTCTGCAGTTTTGTTCTTTTGACTGTACAGATTTATGACTGTTACAGTTTCGACAGTTTTGTTATGTCTGAACTGCTTCATATCACAGAGGTGCTCCCTTCACATTGTGTTCTGTTCTCTATTGTGAGCTTTTTGCCAATAACGTAAGCAGAAATGCAAACTTATCTTAAAAAATCCACAGAGGGAAGGCTGGTGCACATCTCCTTCCAACTACAACAAAGTTATTTGGAATGAAGTTAAAAATGTGAGGTTTAAGTCTTAAAGGGTTTCATGAGAAAACATAAAACAAGCAATCAGACATGGAGCCACTCTGTAGTGTATATTACCCACCATATAATAACATCTCTCCCAAGTATTTACAGCTCATTTGGTCAGTGCACATGATCAAATAAAAAAGATGAAATAGATTAAAACCATAGCAGTGTGGAAAACGTCCTGCATTCAAAGGCATTAAAAGTTGCAAGTCATCATTAACTCTTCACAGAATGGTATTATTTTGTTTTTAGTGTGATAATTTCAAGATCAAAATGTGCATGCATAGCATCCCAAATAATTAGAAAAAGGTGTTTCATTTATACCTAAATAACAAACAAATGTATACATGAAAACCGATTTATGACATTGTGTGTGTTATTTATCTCTCTGGGAATGTTTAGGTCATAACTAGCATAACCTATTACAGCTTGTAAAACTAATTTGCTTAGTTTCCTTTTGTTCCTTTTGTTAGTGGAGGGTTTACTATTATTATATTATAGGAATATTATTATTATTGTTATTAGCCTATTATTACTATTTAGTCTAGTAGCCAACTAGGTGAACCTGAAATGTTGAGTACACCAAAGTTTTATTGCAGAAATGTGAAGTATGGGTCCCTAGTATACATAAACTGCTGGATGCTAATTTGCATAAATTGCAATTAGCATAATTAGTATTATTAGCTTAATCGTCCATTTTGACCACATATTTTGCATTTTCAGATTTCAAAGAGATAATCTTATTACATATTTTTATTTATTTAGGCAAATTTTGATTATTTTCAGGCATAATTTTAGGTTATTTTTATGGTAAACACAATAATCTTACTTTTCCGAATCATGAGTGCTCTTGTGAATGTTGATTAGGGGTGGAACGGTACACTGAAGTCACGGTTCGGTTCATACCTCGGTTCAGACATCACAGTTCGGTTCGGTACAATGGAGGGAAAAGCATAACAAAAATGCAGAAGGCAATTTTTTTTATTGTGCATGTCTCAGGCTGTACCACCTAGTGTCATCCAGACTCTCCCCTGAGCGAGCTGCAACAGCCTGAAGCGTATAAAGTAAGATGTAAACAGTAAACAATAAGTAGGCTACCCCACATCATCTCCAGACTCCATCTGGAACTTGTAAACAAAATAAGACAATCAGCTAGTAGTGTGATATGGGAGACAAGCGCTGCTCTCATATGTGAATGCACAGAGCAGGGGTGTTAAAAGAGCAGCTTCGGTTACACAGAGCAGTTGGCGAATTGTGGCGTTAGCTTCACACGCTAACAGCGGAGTTAGCAGCAAACAGCAAAGCTAACGGCGGAGCTAAAAGCTAACGGCGGAGCTAAAAGCGGAGCTAACAGCGGAGCAAACAGCGAAGCAAATGGGCCTGGAAGCCATTTGTGGTTGAGGCAAGAAGGGATACAGCTACAGTACATCCGTGTTTGGTATATGGAAGGGACTAGTTTGCTTCGTGTGGGCTCACTGGACCGACTCGACATGTAGGCGGAGCTTGGGAGCTTCAGAGCTAAGGCGGGGCTACAGATTAGGTGTCCCTAAGAAACACATAGGCTATGTAACAGTAGTTCCACATTACATTAATTCATTTGCACGCAAGTTTTATTTATTTTCATACTGTGTATTCTCCGTGTAAATTCATGTACCGAATGTACCGTTTCAGTTCATTACGAATACATGTACCATTCCACCCCTAATGTTGATGCATTGTTTTCAGGGTGTAGTGAAGCTGAATCCCCTCCTGACACTTTTGAAGATTCAAAATTGCTTTTTGGATAAACGATGAATCTTTGTTAGGCTGAATGTTATGCATTTCTGGAGGAAAAAGCAATGCGGGTATTTGACATAACTTGGATCCTGCAACTGTACCATACTTGGGGTAGCTCTTTAAGACACCCAATGAGATGACATCACCTAAGCCCATCACCATGTGTGATCAACGTACTATGTACAAATATACAATATATACATGCCATACAAGACAGGCTCCACAAGTCGCTAGGGCAATGCCCAAATGGCAGAAGGACTGTCCAGGTTGGTCCGCAAGTCGCAAGATCCAATGAGGACCCAGTTAAAACTCCGCCAGACACAAGAGTTAAAACTGAGTCTGGGCAACCCGGGTCAGCCCTCCAGACGCAAGGCTAACCAAGAGGGCCTCACTTCTGCACCACACAAAGCACACACTGGCTACCATCTTCAGGCAAACTGCTATGCCTCACAATTAATTAACAAAAGGCAGCCTCATCATCTTCACTATCCTCGTCTGTTCTGTCATCATCTTCTCCAGACCCTTCATCCCTCTCTTTGTGTTCTTGGTGTTGTGTAAGTATGTTGCAGCATATACCATCATTGCCTTTGCAGGAACAATAACTGGTACAGGCCAGACCTGCAGCTGCACAGCTGCACTTTGCTGATGTGCAAGGTTTCAACCCGGCTTTGCAACCACAGCTGACAACATCTAACAAAGCAGGAGGAGCAACTGGACTTGAATCCTGGGTGGGCATAATCAGTTCCTCTCCTTCCTTTAGGCCCATCTTCTTATCCCATCCAAACAAAGTGATATTCAAAGCCGGGTGGATCAGGCTGGTCTGCTGCTTTCCATAGCAGCACTTGTAGGTGGGCACGTCTTCCATGAAGGCGCATATTGCGCTCTGTAGGAGGTAGTGTCTTCAGTGCTGGGGGCCTTTTGCGCTTTCTGTAAATTTCATACCGGGCTGCATCCAAGGTTACAGAGCTCCTCTGATTGTACAGAGCCAGAAAGAAAGCCCTCATTGCTTTTGTGATCTGTAAATCTGTGGCTTCTGCTTCTCCAATACAGTGGAGAAGCATACCAGGTATGACTCTCATGGCCTTGAGTGCAGACACCTTCCCCTTCCTGACAGGATATGAGGTGATATCACATCCCGAAAGAGCATGCATGGCCAGAATGGAACCACATTGGTCACCCAGATTCTCTGCAGTTGCATTTATGCTGAGAACAATGCCATTCCATTTTTCATAGTCACTACCTTAAATGTAAACACATTTAGGTTATCAACATTCACATAAAAGAGCAAGAGCTCTTGTGATTCTGAAATGTGAGATTGTGTTTACCATGAAAATAACCTAAAAATGTGTCCGAAATTAATAACAAATGTGTCTAAATGTATCCAAATTTGTTATAGAATTACCACTTTGAAGTCTGAATCTGAATCTGAACTGATCACACAGTGCAAATCTGGACGATTCTGTTAATTATGCTAATTGTGCTAATTATGCAAATTGCTCAACATACGAAAATTAGCATCTGGCAGTTTCTGTATGCTGGGGACCCATACTTCACATTTCTGCAATAAAACTTTGGTGTACTCAACATTTCCGGGTTCACAATGGGGCTCTATGGGCTGGCTACTAGACTAATTATTAGAAAGAAAACAGGAGAAAAAAGAACACATGAGAAGTAGGCCTTATAGCTCTGGTTTGATGATCAGCTTTCACTTTGCCAAGTAAAATACCTTGGCTTGGCAGCGCTACATCGGAAACCCATTATTCTCTTCGGTATACACAGTGATTTAATCTTACCAACGTTTTACAACTTTTATCTCCGGCCTCTTCATTGTTTTGTAGTCTGCCTCCCTCTCTGTGAGTGAGAGTCGTGGTAGGCGGGTTTTCCGCCAGCAGGGTTTGGTTGATTCTCTATTGATTTGTTGGAGGGGCAGAGGAGGAGGAGGAGAAAGTGAAAGGGGAGGAGTGGAGGAGAAACCCCGGCCTGGCTGGTGAGGAAGAGAGAGATGTGATTGTGCGTGTTTAGGACGGGAGAGGAGAGCACACTGTGATCACAAGCAAAGGGAAAGTCCGACCGCGGAGGGAGCGCACTTAAATCACGTGCGGTGTGGATGTTGTACAGGGGGAAAGTAATAGTGTCGTCGGAGTGACTTATCTTTGTACTTTGTTTTCCTCCTCTCTTTGCCTTTCGACCCCCTCCGCCCTGCATTCCGCGGAGCAGCTGTGTTTTAATGCCCCTGCGCACCCGAGGAGGAGAGGAAGGAGAGAAGAGTGAGGAAGAAGAGGCAGAAGAAGTGAGAAGGCCTGGACACCACTCCTCCTCGCCCTTTGGAGGTCCGTCCACTCTCCCCTCCTGGCCCTGCATGGACGGGGATGGGGAGAGCCGGATGCTGTTGCCGCGGGGCTGAGCGCCTCGCCTCCCCGTCTCTGGTGCGCCGCTTCCGGCCACTGCTGCTGCTGATCATCGCTCTCTGCGGTGCTCACATAGGTAACTAACTACACTTCAACACCGCAACGAGTGTGTCTCTCGGCGTGATCGCAACTAATCTGTCATTTCACGCACTTTGTCATTCAATTTCGCACTAATTGCAGCCGTGCGCTGCACTAATTGCAGCCACAGTAACACTTATTGTCAGTCTGTTGCATTAGGTTTTAAACAGAGACACTTTATTAGTTATTAGGCGTTTGTAATCATTGCGTTTCCGATCCTTGTGTTGGGCCCAGTGCTGCCTGACAATGGCTCTCTCTCCAGCGGCAGTGCAGCAGTCTGAGCACGGATCGAGTTTCTCCTCTCTCCTGGGCCGTCATTCTCCTGTCTGCCCCTTAATGGCTCATGGAGGAGGGGAAGAGAAGGGAAGAGAGGGTGACTATCTCTCCTCGTGTCCATATATAACAGATTACTGCTTTCCTCAGAGCAATATCGAAAGAAACAATATCTATATGAGTATAAATCTGATCAGAAAAGTTGATAATTTGGGCTGTAGCCTACTGTTTTGTAAATCAGGCTAAACCTATTGTGGAATACATTTTATGTTCAGTTGCATGGTGCACATTTATAAAAATGCATCATAAGAGATGGTTTGAAAGTGATTTAAGTTACACAAATATAGTATATTCTTCTAAGGAAAAAAAAACATAAAATAATGCTTTTCTGAACAGCAATGTGTTTGTATTTGTGGTTATTTGTCTTCTAATCACCAAAAGCAGAAAGTCCCACATCCCAAACTAAGCCACATGCTGGACAGAAGAAGAAAACAAAGAATTAAACAAAAGAAGAGAAAGCCAAAAGTTAATAAGGTGTTTGTAAGGATTACTGACACTAAAACATAATATGACTCCTTGGCTGTGGCTGTACAGAGGTCATGATTTGCTATCCACGTATTTACCACAGTGTGTGTTGGTTTTAAATGTATCATCACAGATGCATTTTTCATGTCCTCTTTCCAGAAACCAGCTTTATTTTTTGGGCCAAGTCTGTGAATGTTGCTGTGTGTGCAGGGGGTCTGCTGTTGTGGCAGCTGTCTGTTGAGCAGTCACACCTTCAGTAATTAGTTTAACACGGCACAGGCAGCGGGACAAAACCGCCTCTGCACGCAGCCTGGTGGGAACAGAGAGACCCACTTCACATTAAAGACCCTCTTGGCACCTTCTGCTACACGTACGTCACCTGGAAAGAATGTGCATATATTTAGTCAGTTGTTTTATTTGTTATAACTTGTACATTTCAAGGCATTCAGACATATTCCATTGTCGCTCCAGCCATTAGCTCCATGTGTCTGTTTAGACAGGGTGGTAGGAATGTCTGAGTTGTTGACTATTGTTCACACTCCTGAGTGTCTAGTCGAGAGGGAGAAAGAGTGCACGCTGTAGTGAGCTCCTGTAAAGCTTTGTATCTGTAAGCTTGGAGGGCTGTTTGTGTGATTTGAGCTCAGTGTGTGTGTGTGTGTGTGTGGCTGTGTCTGTGTGTGAGAGAGAAAGAGAGAGAAAGTGCACACAACAAGGTGATCAATAAGCACTTCACAAGCTATTCCCTCGGTTGAGAGATGATCCCAGTAGATCCTTTTCTGATCTCCGGAGATCAGAAAAGTTGGAGGCTGTCGGATACGGAGACAAAGAATCGCTAAACTGAGCCTAAGAGATTCAGATGGAGGATCTTTTGACCTCTGTCTGATGGTGGAGAGGGTGCCTTAGGATGCAGGAGTGAGAGACCGGTCAGGGAATCAGACTGAGATGGCTGTAAACAGGAAAGAATAGGGCTATATAAGAACAGTGCTGATGGAGGGAAATGATTTGAGCTGGAAAATATCTGACAACAGATGAGGCTTGAGAGAAAAGAAGAGATGAGACCTGGGAGTGGAGGATGGAGTGATATAGAGGTTAATATTGTGGTAGGGCATGGAAGGAGCGCTGTGGGCATTGCTGGCTGTTTTATTGTGTCTAGATTAGATACTCACCCCAGGGGGATGAAACAAACCAGGCTCTGGATGTGTTGAACAGCCCTCGTGCATCAGCTCCTCACATGAGGAGTTCTTTATTCTCTTCTTAACACTATTTCCAAGTTAATTCAGTATTCATCACCTCGACTCGATTTACCACAAATTGCTTATTTATATGCATAGATTGGATTTTCTTTTACAAAAGTACAGCTATGTGTGTTTAGAAGGAAGGCTTAGGAGGATGGCTTCACAAAAGGGAGATCATACTGGAAGAGCAAAAATATGAAAATTGTGCTTTATATTATTAATCATCTCATGAAAATCCCCTTTTTGTGTGTGTGATGCATGCACAGGGAGGCAGTGCAGGGTCAGCTGGTGTGAAACTTCAGTAGATGCTTGTTGTCAGAGAGGTTTTAACCTTTATATAAGTCAGCAGTTTGAACTCAAGTCCTTCAGTTACAGGGCTGACTCTCTTCTCTGCTACGTCACCCTGCTGGGAAAATGTCAGTGAATGAGTTCTTTTGTGTGTTTTTAGAGCAGCTCATGATTCTGATACCCCTTCGAAAGAGAATAAACCCGCTCTGATTAGATTGGGAGCGGTATTTAGGTACTGCGGGGCAGATAGGAGGGAAAGAAGGAGGCTGTTGGTGCGCCAGTCAAAGACACAATGTGTCCTCAGTACTCAGACTGTCTGTACAGTGGTTGTTGGCATGGACGGCAGCCTGTGTGTGTGTGTGTGTGTGTGTGTGTGTGTGTGTGTGTGTGTGTGTCTGTGGGTTGGTGTCAGTATTTAACAGGCAGGAGAGAGATTCTAAAGCGGGGTGTGAGTGGGGGTCCGTACCTGCACCTTGATTTCTAAAACTCAGATCACTACTGCCCCCAAATGGTGGTACCCAACTCCTTCATGCCCCAAAATGAAATAAATGTACAAAGAAGAGCTGGAATGTGCTGTTTGCTTGTGTGTGTTTATGTGTAAGTGGTTTTGAAGTGATGGTGTGACATTAAGGGAATCAGTAAAAACCATGCACTTTCAGCTTTTGCTTGGCCATTAGAAGATCATACCACCATCTGAAGATCACTGACTGTGTGCATTTAACGAATGCACAAGCAGCATTCTTTCTAAGATAGCTATTTGTGCGTGTGCGTGCGTGTGTGTGCGTGTGTGTGTGTGTGTGTGTGTGTGTGTGTGTGTGTGTGTGTGTGTGTGTGTGTGTGTGTATGCAACTGCCCATACACTGCAGAGCCTCTCTCTGGCATAATCTAATGGGAGAACGCTGTGACTGATGCATTAGGTCTGGTCTCTAATCTCTCTCTCGCTCTAACTCCCTCTCTCTCTCTGATGATCTATGATATAAAAGGCTGGTTTGACCCTTGTTACATTCAGAAATATAGCAACAGATAAAACATCAGGGACAATTTTGGACCAAGAAATTTGTTCCTAATGGGTAAACAGGGACAGAATAATCAGTCTTCTGGATGCATTTCCTTACTTCAGCCTGCTCTGGTGCTCATAGCTGCAAACAAACATTAAAGTGAAAAAAAAATGGAAGTTATATCTAATAAACTAAATAAACATTTCTGATCGTGTATTTTATCTGCTAAAGCTACACAGGATCACTAATACAATACCCTCAACAAAAATGGAACATTATAAGCTTCACAAAGTCATGGTAGTATGTTTGTGTACATAGCACACCTTGTATTGTTATGTGCTCCCTGGCAATATAAGCAGTATTATCTCACTCCTTGTGGGAAAACGTTCTTTATCTTTTCTCTCTGGCTGCTCTTTGGTTTATTACACTTAAGGTTTATTACACTCACAGAGCGGCACTACTGATTCATCAAGACTTTTAACCAGTGGACGGTTCTTTTTCCGATTAGATTGGATTGTAACAGGCTGGTAGCATTATGTGTTTAAGTTCAAAGTAACATTAATAGTCTTCTGTGTGCACATGAGCTTTGCATTTTTCTCTGTGTAGTACATACCCACATTATCAGACGTGTGATAATCTTTAAGGCTGTTAGGGCTGTTCCTGTAATGATATCACTCTGCTAACAATATTTCTGCTCTCTGTCCTCTCCAGGTCAGTGCCAGGTGTCCACCCCTCAGTGCCGTATACAGAAGTGCACCACCGACTTCGTCTCCCTTACCTCCCACCTGACGCCGGCCGTGGATGGCTTTCACACTGAGTTTTGCAAAGCTTTACGTGCATACTCGGCCTGCACCCAGAGGACAGCCAAGTCCTGCCGTGGGAACCTTGTCTTCCACTCTGCTGTGCTGGGCATCTCCGACCTCATGAGCCAGAGGAACTGCTCCAGAGACGGGCCCACGTCCTCCACGCACCCTGAAGTTCAACACGAGCCCTGCAACTACCACAGTCGCACCCAGCATGCTCACACACACTCCCACGTGCATGCACACACACACTCCCATGCTCACGGCCACAGCCAGGGCCACTCTCGGCCTGTCTATCTGTTCTGCGGGCTGTTCGGGGACCCACACCTGAGGACGTTTAAGGACAGCTTCCAGACTTGCAAGGTGGAGGGGGCGTGGCCTCTCATCGATAATGACTATCTATCAGTACAGGTCACTAATGTTCCCGTGGTACCTGGCTCCAGTGCCACAGCAACTAATAAGGTGAGAAGAGAACCTTTATAAAGCAGGAAGCAGAGAGAAATGAGCTTTTGAGGTCTAATTTGCTGTTATTAAGGCTGAAAGAGTTTCCTAAGTGAAGGCAGCTGGCGTAATCTAGTTTATTTGTGTGTGTGTGTGTGCGTGTGTGTGTGTGTGTGTGTGTGTGTGTGTGTGTGTGTGTGTGTGTGTTAGAGAGAGAAACATTTTCTATAATGATCTCTCAATTGCTTCTTTTTTCTTCTGTGCTTCAGAGTAAGACATATTATCAATGTGAGGCTAGAAAACATGCTTGCTCTCCCTGCTACTTTTCGCTCTCTTTCTGTCTCATTCAATGTGTCTCTCGCTCCCTCAGACTCACAGGTGTGAGGAAAACAGCCCGATCTTGTGACTATCTCTTGTGACTGAAGCAGTGTTGGAAACCTAACTTGGTTAATGGCTGCATATAGCCTGACCTCTAATAACATGGAATGAGATGTGTGAAAGGACCCACTGTTTACTCTACTCTATGTGTGTGTGTTTGCAAGTATTTGTGTGTGTGTGTGTGTGTGTGTGTGTGTGTGTGTGTGTGTGTGTGTGTGTGTGTGTGTGTGTGTGTGTGTCTCATAAGTGGCACTCCTTACACTCAGTCACTATGTGTGTTAAGGGGCCTTATCCCTTTATGACAAAAAGACACACACACACACACACACACACACCACCACCACCAAATGAATGGCGAGCCACACAAGGTGATCTTTGTGGTGTTAAAGAAGCTATGTTGATATTTCCCCTGATGATCTGCCCTCTCTAGCTTAGTCGATAGCTTTAATTATTAAAACATACACACCCATGCATACACTTAGTCATCCACACATTGACATAAACACACACACACACACACACACACACACACACACACACACACACACACACACACACACACACACACACACACATTAAGCAAATGCGGAGTTGAAGGTTTGACCTTGTGTCAAAGGTGGGGCAAGTTATTAGTCACGATTATTATAGACACACAGACACACACACTCACACACACACACACACACACACACACACACACACACACACACACACACACACACACACACACACACACACAGCCCTCCAGGCTTAATGGCCTGACATGCCTCATTCCTCACAGCTGTCATGTGAACAATGCAGCCATTCACCGGAACTATGATGCGAGTGCTAACCGTAATGCTCACACCACACCCCTGTATCCACTGCCTCCACTTACCACTGAGCCCTGTGTGTGTGCGTATGTCAGCATGTTTGCATAGCTGTGTCAAATTACAAGTTGTTGAAAAGTAATTTAGTAATTTCTCAAAAGTTGTGTGATGAGAGTCAGTAACCTGTGTAATGGGTGTGTGTGAGAGATTTACCTTGTCTCAATTTTGTCCAACCGAAAGATACTCAATAAAGATATTTATTTGAATAATAAATCAGTTAACTATGATTAATTGACTTATTGTTATAGCTCTTCTCATCTCCTTGATGTTATTTGTCCTATATCTAATGAATTGAGTTTGTAACTGTAACTGTATATCAAGCATTATCCTTTATTGAACCCCCTTTAAACTTATATGTCTCTCTCTCTCCCTCTCTATAGATCACCATCATCTTCAAGCCCTATGAGGGTTGTACAGACCAGAGGGTCTACCAGGCCGTCACAGACAACCTCCCTGCTGCCTTTGATGATGGAACCGTAAGCAGTGGAGACCCCATCCATATTTCTGCTGGTGCAGAAGGTGCAACTGGTAAAGTCCGGGCTCTGTGGATCTCTGAGCGCAGCCCGGGGCACCACGTGGAGCTGCACGCTGGCTACATAGGTGTAACTGTCATCGTTCGCCAGCTAGGCCACTACCTGACCCTGGCGGTGCGGATCCCAGAGGAGCTGGCTCAGGCCTACGATGCCACCCAGGACCTGCAGCTCTGTCTGAATGGCTGCCCCGGCGGAGAACGCATCGACCAGGCAGGGCATCTTCCCTTGCCCCTCTCCCCTTCTGCGCTTGGCCTGCAGCTTCAGCAGCTGCGTCGGCCCAGCTACTCCTCACAGACACAAGCATCCCCCTACGGTGCCGCGCAGGTTTTCAGTGTCGAGGGGGCGAAGGAACGCTGCAGGGAGCAGCTTGAGGTGCAGGACATTTACTTTCACTCCTGCGTGTTTGATCTCCTCACCACCGGCGATGCTAACTTCACAATGGCGGCGTACAGCGCCCTGAAGGACATGGAGAGTCTCCATCCACACCGGGATAGATGGAGGATCTACCCCCGCGGCTCTGCCACTTCCACCTTACACTCTGATTCTCAACCTATAATGCGGCTAGCTCTGCTCCTGCTGTGTGCTCTGAGCGTAGTATTGATGTAAGAGCGGGAGTGGGAGGCTTGTGTAGGCCTTTGTGTGTGCACTAGAGAGAGAGTTTGGGGAGATTTTTGCTAAGCACTGATACTGAGCACTGATTCCTCTCTCACGTTCAGAGGAAACAGCAGTCTGGACAGTTACTGCGAACTGTTGTTTTTAGCACCGGAGATGGCAACACTAACTGCATCTTACCTGGCAGAATCAGCCCTCTGGGAAATAACACAGGTGATGTGATGTTGGCTTTCTTCATCTTTGGATAAGACACTTGACAATGACACAAACGTACCTGTGTGAGTGAATAGAGTGTGTGGATATACACTCCAAACTGTAAATAGCTTGTCTTCAGTGCAAAGTGTAATGGCGTGGAGTTCATTTTTTGTGTCATTTGATGTGATATTTTCTTTGATACCTCAGACAGAGGATGTTTGTTTTAACAGAAGCACTTTATTTAGTTTTTTGTTGTTGTTATAACAAATCCACATCAGTGTTTCTTTCTCTCACTTACTGTCCTCCATGACAATCTCCAATGGCTCATGGTTTGGAGATCATCCATAAATTGATTTTTGATCCTTTCAAAGTAAAAGTCTGTTAAATACAAGGAGCTGCCATTTTTGCTAAATGCATCATTCTTCCAATAGCTGATTTGACTCAGCATCTCTTTTTAAGTCAGTCAATGTGAGTTGTTCCCTTTTGAATGTATTGTGAATAGTGTCACAGCAGATGCCATCAGTACTATTTTGTTGCTGTATGAATTTCTCGTTTTTTCTCAGTCCTGATTTCAAATATGTGCGATTGTGTATGAAAGTGTGTGTGTGTGTGGGTGCATCAGTGTTTTTTTTTTCTTTCTATTACCAGTTAGTGACGTGCTTGGATGTGTTTTTATTTCCTCTGAGAATCATGTCAGAGTTAATCCCACCTTTTTGCCAAGAGGCTGTGATGATGTCGGCATATGTTGCTCTCTGTATTCTTTGTTGTGTTAATTTGAGCCAAAGACCGATAATGTGTTTTATGTACACAGGAGATCACAACTCACCACCAAACCAGCACTTGTCTCCTCCTCACACTCTCTCCCCTGTTTTTAATGTTGCTCCTGTAGACTGTTTTACTCCTACTGCCAGAATTGATGAGCTGCTCCTTACTGGTATACGTGTAAGATACTGGAGTGCACACCAAACTTGGCAAATCACTGAGAACTCTACCACACCGTCTGCTTCAGCAGTGTGTTGTGGGAAATGTATGCTATTTGATACCTGATAGACATGTCAAGACTATGAGTTTTTTTAAGATGTAGCATTCTGTATAATTATGCCCCATTTGGTTGGCCATAATCAGCTTAATATCAGTTTTTGGCAATGTGATCTTACATCATGTGTGAGTGTCAGTTTGGTGAAGAGTGACTGGTCAATATTGAAATACTTAACTTATTTATGAACGTAGTGTCCTGTAGAGGAAGTAAAGCTCCATATTCTTGCTGTTGATGATAATAATTTAAAAAAATGTCAGATGTGATTGTACTGCCACTTAGTGGTGCTCTGTTGCTATGTCAATGTGTTACTCAAGGCGCTCAAAAAAACATGGAAAAAGGAAAAAACTGTGTGCAAGTGTTTTATTTAAAAAAAACAATAAAGTCAAAATGGTCCAAGCTTACATCTTGTTTATTAATGTCACATTTAACAGAAATATAAAAAAAAAAGTGAAACAACATCCTAAAAATGTAAAAGTATGTTCATTTGTAACTCCCCACTATTTATTTAGTAATACAAGAAATTGAGGATTCATAGAATACACACAGATCTTCTCACAAACACACATATGCATATAACAGCATGTGCACCAACCCATCTGTCTGAGGTTAGGTTTTGATCAGATACCAGGTTTGGCTTCACAGACACAATCTCTTTTCAACTGCCACAGTCGGCAACACCTGGGATGTCAATAAGAAAATGCTGAAAAGGGCGTGACAAAAAAATGGAAGCATTTGAGACCTGCTACTCCTGTAATCCTGAAAGTGGATTATTTCCCATTTAATTCATGAGATTCCAATCTGAAACCCCAAGGGACAACTTTTTCCAGTGCAGAAATCCTCACTGTGCAGATTCAGACAACATAGAGTTCCCCTCTCTGGGTTAGTTTTCTTTTCAAGGCCACATGGTACATCAGAAGCTTTTCCAACCATCTGAAAGATCAAATACATTGTAAGAAACAATTACCTAATATCTTAGATAAAACACATTTCGCACTGTTAGACAACACCATAAAGGTTAGTGAAAACCTGGTTATTTTCTCAATAAAGGCACCTCAGTCCAAATAAGACACATATACTCATCCTCTTACCACTTAATCACAACGTAAGTAGTCATCAAAGTGTTGAAGACGATAATCTTCATGAGAAGCAGCCTCATAACCAAGACAATTACTGTGTTTGTCCACAGAGCAACATCTGGAGATCAAACCACAGAGACCAACATAAGGAACAACATCTGTACGAATCACAGGGAGATTTTCTTTTAATTGTTTGCTAAATGTACCTTTTGTCTCTTCATATTCATAGCAGATCTTGTCTTTATGATCTGAAATTATCAAAAAGTAAAATAAAATGTAACTTCTATTTGTGAGAAGAGATGACAGAAACCAAAATCATGATCAGCCGCAGTCCTACCTGATGAGGGGGTGTGGTGTCTCTTTGTGACTTTTGGGTGTCGTCTGTGACTCACAGAGCAACTGTACGATGGCCAGTCACCAGTTGCTACTGTGAGGATCGCCACAGCGCTGTTGCCTCGATGCTTCCTGTTTACGGCGATGCTGTATGGCGAGCTGGACATGTGGCCTTCTGATGGTGATCTCCAGCTGACGTCTAGGTGGCCTCTCCTGAAGTCACTCACCACACAGACCAGCAGAGTCCAGCCCAGCCTCTCCCCTGACAGGTGGACTGGAGGGGCCAGAGAAGCCAGCACATGACCCTCTACCCCTCCTAAAATATGATGGAGGACAACATGAAAAGGATGCGGAGAGATCTTGGTCTGTAACTATCTTACAGAAGGCGATGTACTGGGTCAAACACAACAATGCAATCATGTATTGAAAATGTATATATTAGTTGTACATAATTGTTGCTGTTAGCTTATAAGAACAGAATTTCAAACATGGACATCTAAATAAAAACCATGTTACATATTGGTGTGTAACAGTTTATAATGAAATCCTTCATGCATTTAATACTATTGCCAGATACAATATTTCAATCGTTTGTTTTTGTGCTGCAATCTCAAAAACCTTATCAATCTTTGTGATTTTAATGTAGTAACTCCAGTAGAAGGAGTCAATACTCCTCTATGAGTGGCCATTATTGATATTATAAAAACCCAAGGATAGAGGTGTTGGATGTAGTGTAAATTTGTGATTTTTGGCTTTATGAATAATATTGAATCAGTCACTGAATAAACTTAAACACGGTAGCCATGTTTTAAACAAAAAACGAAAAGTCCCTCTGAGAAGTCGATATTTTGGTTTATTTTATTTATATTTTGGGCTATTTTCATCAAATAGTGATGTGGAATTTTCCTGCACATTAATTCAAAATATTCACCATAATCATTTGTTAGAAATTGAAAGCTCTTACCTGTCCATAAATAGATGATGGGAAGGTAAAATATACCCCTGGATGGCTCAGCCATGTCTGCTTTATAGTTATAGTAGCTTCAGTAATAACTGCCTCGCTTCTCTCTCTCTCTCTCTCTCTCTCTCTCTCTCTCTCTCTCTCTCTCTCTCTCTCTGTGTGTGTGTGTGTGTGTGTGTGTGTGTGTGTTTGTGCGCGCACTTTGTGTATTTGTGAGTGTGTGAAATGGGGACATGTCGTTTGCCTTTGCCAGGAGCATTGCATTATGGGTGATTGACATGTCACATTGTTGTGACCTTATACTAACAATGAACCCCCACACACACACACACACACACACACACACACACACACACACAGAGGGAGAGAAAGAGAGCTCTTACACACAGCAGAGTGTGGGCTTTATCTGCATTCATAAAGAGGGTGAAAACTGAGGACTGTACAGGACAGTAATGTGGACATAGAAAGCCAGTAAAGAGTAATTTGAACAACTGGAGACACACCTGCATATGGCTGTTAGATCTGAGGTAAGAAACTGATCATATCAACACACCCAGAACATTAGGCAACACTCTTGTAGGGTACAGGGTACACCTGCACACACACACACACACACACACACACACACACACACACACACACACACACACACACACACACACACACACACACACACACACACACACACACGGTAGTTTTTTCAGCAGTGGGCGGGAGCTAATAAGAGAAAGTGAAACCCAGCAGCAGGAACATGAGGGAAGGATGATGAAGCTAAAATGATCGAGGTAAATGTATTTGACAATTGCTTATGGATTTCTGTTAAAACATGCAGATACAAGATGAGCATTACTTTAGCTAAGTGTAACTTTATAACAATAGTCCACAATTAGTTACATTTCTGTTGTAACTAACATAATCTGTCATAATCAGCATGGCACAGCACAACTACTGCCTATGCAGCCTGATTTGAACTGCAGTAATTCCCCTGCAGCTGTTGTCACCTCTCTATTATAGCTTTGTCCTCATCTTGTTTTGTCCGCATGGAAAATCATGTGGTTCGTTTGTCACATGTTTGAGTCTCTTTCAGGCTGTGTTGTGGTTAGGGCCTAAAACACGCAGCTCCGTTTGCCCGAATGAACTGACTACTCAACAGAATTCATGTGTGATGCTTGCAAAGTCCAAAACTGTCCCCTTGTAAAACATAAACACTTATTGTAGGTAGAAACAGATTCGCTACATTGCGAAATACAGTATGATTACATTTGTGGGAGATGAATTATTTTGAAGTATGGATAACAATTAGCAGTTGTAGTAAAGGTATGCCCAAGGGCTTACAGTGAAGATAGTAACCTTAACTACAACCATAATGCGGAAGACATTAGTGGTGTGACACTAAACATTTTTGATTGGACTCTAGTAGAACACATTAAGAACAGTGGTATAAATGTTTCACTAAGATATGTATGTAGTGTGTTCCTAATCCTTCTCTGTCTTTCAGGTTTAAGAGAAAAGAAAAGTCCCAACATTTAAGATTCAGCCATATTCTGATAGCGTGGCATCTGGACAAATCATCCCGGCAGGAATTCAACACTCACATCAGCCGATCCTTCATAGATCCTCATGTTTGGGATGTGACCAAGTTCAATACAAGCTGTCAGCCTGTCACACGGTTAGCTTTAAAAAAAAATAAAAAAATCTGTGGTTGAAGGACATTTCCTCTACAATGGTCCTGGTTAGGATATTATTGCTGTCTCTATTCCACATGTCTCTGGCTGGGTCTCAGCCCACCCAGCGTTCACAACAGGCGTCAAGCCCTCCTCACCCTGCAGGAGAACAGTCTTCTTTGGGTACTGGTAATCTGTCTTTCCCTTGGAGCCGTCTTCGTCTGCCAAGGTACCCTTCACGCTAGTTTTTTAACAGCTGTATCCAAGAAATGAACAAGACCTCTATCTTTTGATTCATAGATTAAAACATGTTTCTTTATCTCAGGTACATCATTCCTCTTCACTACCACCTCCTCCTGCACCCCAACCTCACAAGTCTCAGTTTCACTGGCTCAGTACAGATCCAGATTGATGTCCAGAACAATACAAACTGGGTTGTATTACACAGCAAGGGTCTGCAGATCTCCAAGGCCACCATAGTGGACCAGAACCTTGCTCATCTGTCTGACCAGGTAGTAAATGCAGAGCAGTTATTATTACAGCTTATTTGTCATTGTTACTACAATAGACCCAACTTCTTTCCATCTTCTCCTAGGTTCTCCCAGTTCTTCATAACCCTTCCCATGAGCAGATTGGCATTTTCTCTCCCAGGGTACTCAGCAGTGGGCAAAAGTACTTTCTGTATATTGAGTTTGGGGCAGAACTTGCCGACGGTTTCTATGGCTTCTATAGGAGCAACTACAGAACCAGCACCGGAGAGACCAGGTAAGACCAGATACATTGTTTCACAGCAAGCTTAGTAAAAGCTCTTACTGGGGGTTCCAACTACAGTTCAATAGTCTACTTTCTATTCAATACAAAAAGTATCCGCTGATGTCTCTTTTCAGAACCTTAGCTTCAACTCACTTTGAGCCCACGAGTGCTCGGATGGCATTCCCTTGTTTTGATGAGCCGAGCTTCAAAGCCAACTTCTCTATACGGATCAGGAGGAGTCCAGAGTACATTTCCCTTTCCAATATGCCTGTAGTGAGTGTTGCATGTATGCTAGTTATCACACATGTTCAAATATGTGTGAAAAATGGCTGCAATAAATTCTTTGTGTATTTCAGGTCAAGACAGTTGAAATAAACAATGGCCTGCTTGAAGACCAGTTTGATGCAAGTGTAAAGATGAGCACATACCTCGTAGCTTTTGTCATCTGTGACTTTAAATCAGTCACTGCAACAACCTCTTCTGGGGTGCAGGTGTGTTCCCCGTGGTGGTATTTAAATCTCTTAATTTCTTGCCACCAATATTTCTTTCTCAGGGACACATTTTTGTTTTTGTTCATTGCACTGGTTTGTGTCTGTAGGTGTCCATCTATGCCGCCCCTGAGAAATGGCTGCAAACCAGCTACGCCCTGGAGGTTGCTGTCAAAATGCTAGACTTTTACGAGGAGTATTTCAACATTCGCTATCCTCTACCCAAACAAGGTACCCGTTTGTTCAGTTTTCCTGTAACTACTTTTCACACATTGTCATTTCCTGTCTTTACCCTGCCACTTTCTGTACCCTGACCTGTGTTTTCCCTCTCTCAGATCTGATAGCTATCCCAGACTTCCAATCTGGTGCAATGGAGAACTGGGGTCTGACCACCTACAGAGAGACCAGCCTTCTCTTTGATCCCCTCACATCCTCCATTTCTGATAAACTCTGGGTCACTATGGTGATCGGCCATGAGCTCGCCCATCAGGTGAGAGTGTGATACTGTTTGTACTTTAATGACATACAGGATTAAGTGTTTGTTCGGCTTGAGTAGTCAAATCATTACATATCTTGCCTGCAGTGGTTTGGTAACTTGGTGACCATGGAGTGGTGGAACGATATTTGGCTGAATGAAGGATTTGCCAGATACATGGAGTACATTTCAGTCGAGGCCACCTACCCCGACCTCAAAGTGGTACGTGCTTTGTTTACTCTGAGAATCAACTTAATTGATTAATAGTGGTAAATGCATATTAAGCTTAGTACTGATGATCCTGTTCTGTGCACATTCTTGCAGGAGGAATATCTTCTGCACACTTGTTTTTCAGCAGTTGGTCATGATTCGTTGAACTCTTCCCGGCCAATATCCAGCCCAGCAGAGAACCCCACTCAGATCAAACAGATGTTTGACACAGTCTCCTATGACAAAGTATGCTTTCAGTCTCATACATGTGTTGCACCTTCAGTCACAAAATGGGTTACTCAACTGATAATGGCAATTCATTATGAGTATATTATCTGTGGAAATGTATTAACTACAAAATCAGGGATAAATAAAACAAATATAGTCAAGAAAACATATTTCTGTAACTCACTTCTGATTAGCCTCTAGACACACACTTGTGACTGCATAATTATCTATAATCTATTCTCATCTTTTTCACATTCATGACAAACATTCAAACTTCTTTGAAGCCAACCTACAGCATAACCTGTCATGGCTCATTAATTAAATAAAGCTTTTTTCTCTTTCCCACCAGGGAGCATGTGTCCTGCACATGCTGCGACACTTTCTGACAGATGATGTGTTCCAGCGGGGGATAGTACGATACCTCCGCAAATACAGCTACAGAAATGCACACAACCAGGACCTGTGGGACAGCCTAGCCAATGTACAAACACAAATTACATTATTTTACTAAGTAGTCCTTTGATATATTTTTGTAAATCAATTAATACATATTTATTTTGGTCCATATATTAGAAATCTGGTATAGTTTGCTAAACATTTCATATTGGATGTTGTAGTGTTTTAGATTTTTGTCATTGTTTCCCATTCATTTCGTTGTGGTGCATAAATCAATTTTGCTGATACTTGAAAGTTGCATAAACCAAGCAATTAATCAAAAATGAACAGTATGTCTGTTTTATAACCATCAAAGTTATGTTATCTTTTGCCAGAAATTAAATTGTAATTGATTTTAAAAGAATACACTGTGCCATGCATGGATAACAAAACATTGACAAAAATTAAAGCAGACATGGTGTCCATTGTGATGGAGTACCCATCTCAAGCATGTTTAAAGTCTCTCATAGTTAATTGTACTATATTGTACAGAATTTAATTGGAATTTAATTAAACAGCTGCCTTGAAGGTAGGAAGATTTCAAATGTTTAAACATCATGATGTACACTTGTAAGCTGTAAGGTACATGTGAATTTTGTTGTTTTCCAGACATGCTCAGAGGAGGACTTCATCTCAGGAAAACATTGTTACAGCAAAAGCCAGGCCTCCAAGAATGCAGTGAGTAAATATATATAATTATATAAACTCACTGACCTCTATCACACAACCTTGGGACGTGGTGTGGTCGCATGTATTGATCACCGATTGTCTCCTACAGTACCTGTTTGCAGGGGAACACTTGGACCTGACAGCCATGATGAACACTTGGACTCTGCAGAAAGGTATTCCTCTGGTAACTGTAACTAGGAAGGGGCCTCGTCTGCTGCTTAGACAGGACCGCTTTCTGAGGACAGTGCTGCCTTCTGACACTCTCTGGTCCACATTGCAACAGGGGTGAGCATGCACTTGTTCTATTTTTTTGTTTACTCTTTTAATAACACTGTATGTTGCTCTTCCACTCTGTGTTTTTGCCCTTGCAGCGACACGCCCATTTATACCTTTAATCTGACATCACTAGGGTTTAAAGTTGAGGTTTTACATTTTAAAATGATACTCTCTTGTCTAGATTCCTGTGGCATATCCCTCTGACATACAAGACAGATGCTTCCAACACCATCCACAGACACCTGATGACAACACACACAGGTAACCGGGAAGAGAGAATATGTTAAATATAATTCATATATATCTTCACTTTTGCTATGCCATTATATTGTTTTCTATCCTCTCTTTTGCTGTTTATGTCTCATTTAGACAGTATACATATAGGAGAGGAAGTCAGCTGGGTGAAAGTAAACACTGACATGACAGGCTATTATGTGGTTCATTACGAGGACAGTGGTTGGGACGAGATGGCAAAACTACTGAGGGAAAACCACACTGCTCTGAGCTACAAAGACAGGACTCACTTGATACACAACGCCTTTCAATTGGTCACGTAAGCATCTGTGTGTGTATGTGTTTGTGGGTTTGTGTGAGACAACAAGACAGACAGTGACATAAACAAAACAGCTTTAATTGTCCCACCTTAAATAGCACCTAACCTTTTAAATATTCTTGTATGTCTCCAAAGGGCAGGTCATCTGCCGCTCAGTCAAGGCTTAGACCTGATTGGTTACCTGCAATCGGAGACACACAATGTGCCTCTCCTCAAAGGACTGGGCTATCTAGAGGCCTTCTACCGGATGATTGAGAAAAGGAATGAGTTTGATGTAACAAGCAGCCTGGGGGTAAGAAGACAAGAGTACACATTTAGATTGATATTTATGCTAATGTCAATATGAAATGCAGTTTAAGTTAATGAGATGCTGTTTCTCTGTGTGCAGATGTACATCCTGCGATTTTTCCGTGCGGTCATTGACCAGCAGACATGGAGCGACATGGGCTCTGTGTCCGAGCGACGACTGAGGTCAGAGGTCCTGTCACTGGCTTGTCACCTGAATGACCCTCCCTGTCTGGAAAAGGCACATCAGAGCTTCAAAGACTGGCTTCAGTCCAACGGTACACTCAAGTATGTCCGTCTAAATTATATTTGAACACATATCATTATCAGTCAACAACCGCTGATATGATTCACATAAACTGCAGCTATTCCCTTTGCTGGGCTGGACCGTATAATTTGATATTTTATCATGTCTCTAAAGTGCATGTCTCTGCTTCTAGCTTGCCAACTGACGTGGCAGAGACAGTGTTTGCAGTTGGAGCTCAGGATGACCACGGCTGGGCTTCACTCTTACATACATACAACATCTCCCTCTCTGCAGCACAAAAAGGCAAAATTCTGTTTGCCTTGACCTGCAGCAGAGACACAAACAAACTACACAGGTACATTTCCTCACTAATACATATTTCACACAGTTAATGCCGCCACCATGTGGCAAACATTGGGTATTGTATCAAAGAACTGGAGGCAACAGATATCCAATATTTATTCTGTGCTATGTTACAGATATGCTTAACAACTTTCAATGAAGGCTCTTCAAGTGATGACAGATAATGTGGCACTAATAGAGTAGGTTATATTGTGTGTTTTTGCATTGCAGACTGCTGGAGTTGGGTCTTGAAGGTAAGGTGATTCGATCCCAGGACCTGTCCACTCTCATTCTGATGGTGGCCAGAAACCCACGAGGACATCACCTCGCCTGGAACTTTGTCAAAAAGAACTGGGACACGCTAGTTCAAAAGTTTGTACAACATAATGGAGGCATTGTGAATGACAATATAAGTCAGATAAGTAATGAATGATGCTATGAAATTGCTATTTTTTTTTCCGTACCTTTTTAAAGCATAACAATAATATATTATCCAGTATTTACACTCTGTAAAAAGTGCCTTTTACTCATTAAGCTGGTGTTCTGAGTCAGATGCAAAAACTTTGTGTACAACAGTAAGACCTGCCTTTTTAGTGGCTTCCATGCTGTTCAATAACAAGTAACAGGTTTCTGATATAATGACATGACTTTACCATAAGCAACACAATGGGAGGTTGATTCCACAACTATGCCCACCCCACAGCGCTATGGAGATAGGTCTGGCAATGCAAGACTACCGCCCTAAATCACAGTGTGTGTGTGTGTGTGTGTGTGTGTGTATATGTAGGAAATGATATTAATCTATGAGTGTCCTCTCTGTTGTCTTTCTGCTCTGTAGGTTCCAGTTGGGCTCATTTTGTATTAGAAACATCATCATTGGCACCACAGGCCAGTTTTCATCTCCAGAGGAACTCACTGAAGTAAATGCGCTCTTATATCTTGAACTAGGCAATTTAGAGATTACCAATATTTCAACATGCTATTGGCATTGGCTGGCATTGGCAATATGAGCAAGATAGTGACAGTGATGTTAAAACCAAAACCTAACCAAAACCCAACCTGTTTCGCCCTTGCATTTGTACTACTCTACGGAATTCTAATTGTCTTCAGTTGTAAAATTGTGCGATATCTATAAAATCACAAGCATCAGCAAATGTGGGCCTGTCTTGTTGCAAACATAACGGTGACTTTAAGATAAGATAAGAAAAAATGGACTTTATTAATCCCACACTGGGGAAATTCCTTTGTTACAGCAGCTCCAAATAAAAATTAACATACATCAGAATAACACAAATATAAACAGACAGTATACATACACAGATACACAGATGAGTAAGGTGCGGATGAATAGAAACGACATATTGCACAGTAGGAGGTGACACAGAGTAATACATAAATAAATATACACAGTGCAGAATATTGTCCAGTGATGGCTCATGTAGCAGAATCAGCTAGCAGTGCTACATTATAATGTTGTATTAAAGAGTCTGACTGCTGCTGGAATGAAGGCCCTGCGATAGGTCCTTTAGCTGAAATTGGTCTAATTTTCAATTGTAGGCATGTATGTGTTTTTTGTTAATATATGTGTGTTTGATTCTCAGGTGCAGTTGTTCTTTGAGTCCATCAAAGAGCAGGCATCTCAGCTGAGAGCTACTCAGGTTGCCCTGGACAACATGCAGAAAAATGTTCGCTGGTTTGAGAGAAACTTAGAGAATCTGAGAAACTGGCTGAACAAGCAAATGAAGTGAAAGACAGCAGAAAGAGAGGTGGTGGTTGACAGATCCCACAAGGAAATATTTGAAATTTTGAATTTGTGTTTTTATTTGCTAATTGTAATGTTCTCATTATCACTGAAGTGTTGACAATTTTGTATATTAAAGAGTGTTTTGTAAATTTTCAGGGGACTTATTTATTATAAGTTATAAGAAAATGTAATTGGTAGAAATGGCAGCTGAGAAGTAGTAGTGAGTGTGAGGAGCTGCGTGTGTGTGTGTGTGTGTGTGTGTGTGTGTGTGTGTGTGTGTGTGTGTGAGAGAGAGAGAGAAAGATTGAGAGAGCAATTAAATGCTGTGCAAATTGATTCTTTACCAAATAGACAATACAGTAAAAGTAATAAAATGCACCTTTGCATTAACCGAAACATATCATTGTGGTAAGTCCATTGTGTAAGTGTACAGTACGTGTGTGTGTGTGTGCTTGGTATTCATTGTATTAATGTAAAGTATTTCATTTAGGATGTAGACTTGGTTATGGTAAAAAAAAAGGTTAGGATTGAGGTTAGACAAGACATGTAACGTTTAGAGTTAAGGTTGGGGCTGGCCAGCAGGGAATGGATGTAAAACATTATGTCCTCACAAGTGTAGTAAAAAGAGTGTTTGGTGGTGTTCGTCATTTAAACTATTTATTGGAGGGTTCAGACTTGGTTTTATGGTTAAACTACGACCTGTTAATAGGTTAGGATAATGCTTGAGATTAGTTAATATACATGTCGTGACTATAAAAACACAATGTCCAAGTGAGGTAAAAATATTCATGTGTGTGTTTGTTGGCGTGCTTGAAAGCGTGTCGTACGGCCCGGTAGTCACATCCAATAAGATGTCAGCATTATAATTTGATGGGAGGTTGTCAACAACTGGTCGGGGCAGGAAGGGAAGTGTCATATGCTCGTTCGTTTGTTTACCGAGCATGTTAGAGTAAGATTTGTTTACATAATCTTTGTGTAAGGTTCGATTTTTTGAGACGATCCCGCTGCATTCACGTTTTAGTCTAGCTACTATACAGCTATGGTCGATAAAGTTATGGATATCAGCTAACGTAAGCTAACTGAATGTCTTTCAGTCAGTTACAATTGTCAGAAGTTGGCTAGTTCCAAGCTAGCTACTACGTAGCTCACGTTAGAGCAGTGAGGATAGGCTGCTATTTATTGTAAGCCTTTGATCGCCTGCTGTGTGGCCAGCTAGAGAAACAGCACGTCTGTCGAGCTGCTGTAAACCTGTTCCCTTGTTTTGGACGCGAGGAGCTGTTTGAGATATCCTACCATGGATCCATTTGACAGTAACGTTGCAGGTAAGGAAGGAAGATAATAGAATAACAACAAGCTAACAGCAGCAGGCCAGCTAATAACTAATAGGACATTAGCAGAAAGCTCACTGTGTGAAACGAATATCACCCTAGGATGTTGAGAGGGGTGGGTTTGACTTTTGACAAGCCAAACCTAACCTTTATGTTTTCTGAGTGACTTTTTTTTTTCCTTTTACAGTTGAGGGATTCTCAGAAGCAAACTTAATCGCAGTGTCTGTTGACGGTCGTGCAGCGGCATGATAACATTTCACCGCACATGACTCTAATCGCAACGCAGGATGGGCTGTCTGTGTATCTTTTTGTTTATTCGTGTAACGTTTTGTTTTAATTGTTAACTGAACAAAGCCAAAAAACAATGGCTGTCTTGATAGAAACATAGTATGCCACTGTTAAGACTCAAGTTGTCTGTTAAAACACAGCAGCGCTGTTTGCCCAGTTTAAGCCTGTTGGTTTGATAATAGCTATGTTTTGTCTTGGGGTGGAGAGCTGATAAGTCATACTCAGCTCAGGCCACCAGCAGCCAGCTGCTTTATGACCTCTGCTATGGCCCTATGTTGTCCATGGCTTTATTAAAACAAACAAAAAGCCCAGTGCACACACTATTATGTTCTCCTACCCTTAAACCTGGAAGAAGCAATCATTAAATCACAGCAGTTAGACTTCCTGTTTTTTCTTTCTGCTTGTTTTTTTGTGACTTAGTGATTTGTTAGTAAAAGCCCAAAGTCACATTTCACAATCACATTTTGATCAGATAATGATAGCAAAACAGAAGTAGATGCTTCCTTCCCATATGATATGAATAACCAACCAACCAATAACAGTATTGTGGACTAGGGTTGGGCATCGTTTGGATTTTAATTATTCTGATTCCAATTGTGATTCTTCCTTTCAATTCCGGTTGTTATCCATTCCGATTCTTTGAGGGGTGGAGTTGAAACGGGTCACATGCTTATTTCACAAATAAGAGGACAGTTTTATTTTGATTCAATGGTGGGTTGCAGTTTTACTGGGCTTTTTCAACATAAAATAAAGCCACACTAGAGCGCCGCTTACTGTGCTTCATGGCTGCAACACAACAAGCACCTGGCCGCTACGGAAACCAAAACTTGCGCATATTAAATTTGGAACCCATGATGAGATTTGAAACCAAATCCTCCAAACGATTCCAATAAAGAAACGATTCCAAGTAGGAATCGGTTCTCGATGCCCAACCCTAATTGTGGCTCAGTACTCTGCATCTATGTAGTGTGTCTGTTGTCTGTTTTTACCTGGGCTGAATTAGTGGACACGCCTGTCAAAGTCAGAAACATATATTTAACTATATTTCTGTAACTCTTCTGTATGGTTGATAAAATGTTTTGAGTAAACAGGAAGAGTGCAGTCAGCTGGTGAACATGCCCTGCAGCTGTATTTAGATAGTTTGAACAAGCTTGACGAGTAGTACAGAAGTTGTTGGTTGTTCACATTTGCCTGGTGTGTTTTCTAATTGTAGTGTGGATGATAACCATTTCATCAACTGCCTCTTTCATCTAAGCACAACATCCTTATATGAAATAAATTTCACCATAATATCACAACAATTAGAAGTAGATATGACAATCATTTTTAATCAAGTTTGATGTGTTTTGTATGGGTCTTTTTATTTTTTATCAAATCTTCCTCTCCACATAACCCAGTACTTAGCTCTTAGCCTATTAATAGACATCCCACAGCAATGTGGTCCAGACAGGGACATGGTGACAGCCCATACAGTCTTATAAGAAACACTGTACAGGACAGCCATGAAACTAAATTCACCTCATGCATTTTTGGACTTGTGTCATTATTTAGAGGAGCTAAAGCTCATCTTTGATTGGTGCCATTGTTTCTGTATGAACGGTACTTTGTATTCAGGAAGCGTTGACTGTCTCTCTGTGCTTTCCACTTAAATCCATCACCAACTGAAACTGAAAATGCATTGTCTTAAGCCTGTAAAAGAAGACGAATGGAACGTGAGGCACAACGGGAGACTTGCATTGCTTAGCATTTTACTACTTTTGTTATTATTAAATTAGGAAGTTGAACATGCCTCTGATTGTCTCAAGAATTACTTAGATTTATTGAGGGGAGAAACCGGCTGCCAGAAAATCACATGGCTTTTGTAAGACAAGGCATAACCCTTGTCATGATGCTGAAGATGCAGGTTAGTTTGTGGAAATGAAGACATTTGTAAACTGAAGTAGTAGCATATGTGACAGGGCCAGATGATGAATATTTATTATATTTGTTTTTTTTCTTCTGTTTTTGAGGGCATTGTCAGCTGTTTTTCAGTTGAATAAATGAACTTTGAAGGGAATACAGCCATTTCTGTCCTAAAAGATTTCGTAATATACCAGTACTGAAAAGTAGCTGTCTCAGATGTAGGTCAAAGTACCAGGAAATGCTGTAGGAGGTTTACTAACAGGAAACTGAAGAAACTCAGCTTTGTTAAACCAGGCTTCATGTTGCCTGCACACTAGGTAACAATAACAGGCCTTTGTGTTGAAAATGGCTAATTGCCACAGCTCTTCTGTAGAAAACTCTGACACTCCAAAACTCACAGCACATATATTGACATCAGTGTATAAAGTAGTCAGCGTATATAATCATTTAGATTGTGTTCTCTTTCACTTCTTTTTTTAAGAATCCTCTATCTGACTTCTCTATTTCTGTGTGTAGCCAACCTCCCGAGGAACATGATTGAGAACAGCATGTTTGAAGAAGAGCCTGATGTTGTGGATTTGGCCAAAGACTCTGCTGCATTTCCGGTATGCTCATGTCATGTTATCTTATGCAATACATACTATGCATGCCTTTCTTTTAAGTACCAGCCTGGCTCAATAATTTGCATATCTCAGAATGCATATTTGCACCACTCTGCACATTCATTTTTACAAGCGTTTTCATCTGTAAATGAGAATAAATGTGAATGGATCAGGGCAATATAAATAAGGACCAGTTAATTCAAGGGTGGTCCACACTTAAGGGTAGCCAATGGTGCTCATTTGCATGCTTTCAGTTCAGAGCATCTTTCAATGGTCTGTAGATTATTTTAGATCTGTCAGCTGCAACTATCTAAATCTATCTATCTAGTCAAAAATGTGAGAATTCTAGCAAAAAAGGAACTTCCTTTAAGTATGATGATGATGATGATGCTGTATCCTTCTCTTTAGAGCTACAATGATCCTTTTTCCTCTTTCAGATTGTGTCAGTAAAGACATACTGTATCATAAAGCCTCATAAACAAAGCATTATAGACCATACATTTGTAGTTTCCACTTCTTCTGTTCTCCCTCACTGTGTGACACCCAACAAACCCTCTCCTAAAAAATTTTTTTTGCATCAACCACAATCCTAACAAAAACACCCCTAATGCTCTCCATTCATTATGATTGTGCCCCTTTTGTTGTCCCCTGTTTGTTGTCAGACCCTTCTCTGTCCTTATTATTTTCCATTATTCCTGTCTCTGCTCTCACTCTCCTCACCACCTCCACACATCTTACCCTGTGCTAATTAATTTACCTGGGAAGGCAATCCAGTTATTAACATTATATGGTAAACACTGCGCCGTTTAAAGAGTGCACTGTATACGCTCTCTGCAGACGTTTCCTGCTCTTGACCCAGATGAGGTGGTATATGAGCCTCGTAGCTCACGGTTGCTTGTTCGAGGCCTGGGAGAGAATGACATGGACGAGGATGATGAGGACTGCGAGTCTTCAGCCCGTCTGCTGGGCATGTCCTTCATGAACCGTAGCTCTGCTCACAGATCCAGCTCTTTCCCCTACACCAGACAGGCTCCACCCAGGTAATTCACTGATTAGGTTACAATTTGGGATGCTGTACAGTATGTCAAGGTATGCCTTGTGGGATTTTTGTCTCAAAGCAGTGCTGCATAAGTAATCATGTATTTAGCTTCTGTGATTAGTGTGTGAGTGTGGTGATATACAAATGTTGAATTTAAAAACTTCAACTAAGTTTCTAAAATGTCCATATGAAATGAATACTGAATAACTTTTATTATTTTTAGGAAGCACATTTTAAAATAAGTAAGCCATATTCAGCTAGTAACTATAGATGTAAGTAATAAATGCGTAGCAAGCACAGTGCCATGGGTAATCTCCGGGGCTGTTTTTTCTTAGATTTATAGAGAAACACTTCCTGAAACTCAAGCTACATTCTAGTGTTAATTTTGTCACCTATTTTTAATTTAGTCTTAGTCTGTCTTGTGCCAAATGTCCTTGTTAGTTTTAGTCATATTTCAGTCCCTCCAGAACAACGCGATTATGCGATCGCATAATTCAATGCATAATCAGCCAAAGTCCGCATATTTATGCGGGGGGCCGCATTTTTTCAAATACGCCACACTTTCGCCGCATAAATTGCTGATTTCCGCGCAAAATATGCGGGGCTTGCATGATTTCATAATCCCCGCATTTTTGTTGCAACAAAGTCACATATATCTTAGCAGAAAGTTGTCATGGGAACGTTATGAAGTGACGAAGACATGATGAAACTGCAGTTTTTGCAAGTTCCCGCAATTTCATCACATAAAATTGCATAAATATCCCGCATATTCCATCGCATTTTTTAAGAAAACGTGCCACATAATCACGGATTTTTGCCCACAACAATCACAAAAAAACTCATTCACATATCTTTTTTTGTTAGTCAAGTTTTAGTCGACTAAAAGTCTCGTCAGTTTAGTCTTTTCTTAGTAAAAAGAGAACTCAAGGTATCTTAGTCAAGTTTTAGACAAAACTTTTTTTTTAAACTTTTTTTAAATAATTTAATTTATTCTGATAACCATTTCAGTCAAACAGCTGAATATTCTATCTCATGATGAAAAAGTATACAAAAAGTATGACAAAATGAAGAGAGATTTTATCTTAGTTTTTATTTTATGCAAAACATTTTAGTCTCGTCTTTTTTTGTGAACAATAATGCATGTTAATTTAGTCTTAGTCAGCGTTTTTGGACATCGGTGCAGTCTCGTCATCGTCTCGTCTTAGTCATGGAAAAAAAGGTCGTTGACAAACATATTGAGTCTTATTGAAAATAAATTGAAATTAACACTACTACATTCCAAGACTTGGTCACGGTTGCAGCATAAAGAATCAAATCTATGTTAAGTAAGAAAATTAGAGTTAGTGCACTTTAATATAATATGAAATATAATTTTAATCTCTCAACTAGCCATCACAAAATCCAATATAAATGCGTAAAGACCAAAACATCTGGAACTGTTCAGGGAACCTTTCAGTGGTATTCCCAAAACAACAAAAGTAACCATTGAATGCAATCACAATATTAGACAAAATAATTCTTTGATATAACTGTGCAGCCCTGCCTCACTCAAAATTGAGTGCACAGAATGAATATCATAAGGTGTGTTCAAACATCAAGCCTTCAGCATTGCCAGACATAACAATCAAGGCAAGGAAGTGTTTTCTCAGACTCAGGTTGATCTTGTTTGTATGACCATTCTGAAATGATCAGGCTTTTTTTTTTTTTTACACTGGCTGACAGACATCAACACTTGTTTGCAGTAAATCATGTTAACTGCCTGTTTAAGTCTGACATAATAAATATAGTCAAGCTTCCTACAATTCCTACATGAGATAGAGACGCAGATAAAGTAAAAATGTGCATGGAAAAGGGTTTTTGTCTGCTCAGCAACAGATTACCAAGTTGAAGCTTGAAGCTATGTTCATATCGTCTGTGCCCCACAGCACCATCATATACAGCTTTTTTCATAAACACTGCTGCTCCTTGTCACCCTGAATCTGTAAATGAGTCAAAGTAAGTAATGTTAAACTCTTTTTGGTCTCAGGTCTTGTTCACGACCCTCAGCCCGTACCACCATTGTATGTGTGTTATTCCTGGTGATAGTGGCCTCCATGTCCATGGTGCTGTACTTCTTACCTGGATGCACATTTACCAAGGTAAGAAAAATATTCACTAGTTCTGTTTAGGGTGGTGATGGTGCAGTGGATATGACACATGCCTTTGGTGTGGGTGACCTGGGTTTGAATCCCACTGCAATACATCAACCAATGTGTCCAGAAGTGTGCGACCTCTGACATATATAGCAATTGTAAGTCGCTTTGGATAAAAGCGTCCGCTAAATGACGTGTAATGTTTTGTGATCATGTGTAAAACTCTAAACGTGACTCTTTCAAGACATTATGTCGATATCTTTGTCAGATTATTTATCTTTTGAAATTCTCTAGCATACCCATTTCTCTGGCTGACCCCAACCCTCCTTCCTTTTGCAGGCGGGTTGTCGAAAAACCAACAAGACCACTCCCTTCGAGCCAGTTTACCCTCTCTCCACAAACGGCAAACTGTTTCCATGGGCACAGTTCCGGCTGCCTCGCAGCGTACGTCCTGTTAACTATGACCTCACCCTCAACCCAGACCTCAACAACATGACTTTCACCGGCCGCACTGTCATCACCATGTCTGTGCTTCACAACACCAAGATCATTGTCCTACACAGTGCTCATCTCAACATCACCAAAGCTACCTTCAAGGTGGGATTGGCAGGGTTTTTTTTTTGTGTGCGAATGACAACGTGTAATTACAGAGTTTAGATGATTTAGTTGTCATTCTGATTAGATGTACAGAACTTTATGCTTTAGATTTAGATTTAATTTGTGCCTGAAAACATATTTGATCCAAATGTTTTGCCTTATGTTATGTTGTCTGCTAGTTGTTAACTCGTACTTCCTCTCTTCCAGCTGGGTGATCAGGAGACCAGAGATGTGACTATCCTGGAGTACCAAACAAGACAGCAGATAGCTGTTCAGTTGTCTGAGGAGATGAAGGCAGGCCAGTACTGTGTTTTGACCCTGGATTACTCTGCCAGCCTCTCACACACCTATGACGGTTTCTACAACAGCTCATACATTGATAAAGATGGAAACAAAAGGTACACTTGACTTACCGGCTGTGTAAGTACTTTGCAACAGCTGTAAGACGTGCTGCAGAGTTAAGACTTAGAAAAAGCCTGTATGGAGAGGATTGTGTGTCTTCACAGCTAATCATGTGACCTTTGGCTCAACTCATGACCAGACACTAACAAAGCAGTGCTGTAAATATAACAAGAAAAAAATAGATAACTGATTTCACAGCAATAATCTAATTTGCATGATCATGCTCATCTTTCTCTTGTCACCAGGGTCTTAGCTGCAACCCAATTTGAGCCACTATCAGCTAGGAAAGCCTTTCCTTGCTTTGATGAACCAGCTTTCAAAGCGACCTTCCTGGTTAAAATCAGCAGGAAACCAAACTACATGACTCTTTCCAACATGCCTCAGGTATTGTAACATTAATGGTAACAAGTGTTGAAACACCTCATATAGTGTTCTAAATGGCTTTAGCACAAACTAAATATTCTTTCTGAACATACAGAAAATGTAAATGGACATCAACTGATAATTGAATCATTTTTTTATCTACTAACCTAGAAACAGGTTCTATCAGTGTCTGCCTTCAACGTTATTTGGTTAGCGCAGATGTTTGGTATTGACAGGCTCAATGTGATGCCAGTGGTTTCTAGCTGGCAGTATATACCAAAATAAAATAGAATTTGGCATGTTCCCTGGCAAAAATGGGGGGTGTATGACCTAAAAAGGGTTTTGCCTTTGTCCGTGTGCACAGTCTGCACAGTCTCATTCTCTGCTCCCCAACACATTGCCAACTACAGCTGACCAGTCTCATATAGATGGACAGAATTTTCAGTACAACACTCATGTCACTCACTCTGTATATTACGTCACTTCTTGTCTTGAGGAACTCATGGGTATTTCCTCTTCCCCACTGTGACTCGTACGCTTTTATTGTGGGCACAGCTAAGCAGACCATGTACTGGTTTTGCCTGCAGCGGTGCTGTATTTATTACTTGGTAATAATCTTGTCCTTATGCTTTGTGTTTCAGGCTAAAAGCACACCGCTTCCCAATGGCCTCATGCAAGATGAGTTTGAAAAGACCAGTGTTAACATGAGCACCTACCTGGTGGCCTTCATCGTCGCTGACTTCACCCCTATCAGCAAAAATGTCTCCGAAACTTTGGTAGACACAACTATAAGTCCTTTTTGCTTTCAGTGCAGGCTGTACATTTGTATTTTTTTCATTTAGTATTCAGTGAGGTTGTGCTTTTGCTGATGAACTGTCTCTTGATGTGTACATATAGGTGTCTGTGTACTCTGTGCCAGAGAAGAAGGAGCACACTGACTATGCTCTGGACACAGCCTCAAAGCTACTGGAGTTCTACAATAGCTTCTTTGAAATTAACTACCCCCTCAAAAAACTAGGTGAGTACACACACAGGTACTACACGTTTCACACAAGGTAGTACGGTGTCTTGTGTAATCCCGCTGGATTTTCTTGTGAAAATATTTTTCTAGTATAGAGTCTAAGGAGCAAGATTTTTTTTTTGTCTTAAACTTTTCATGATATGAATTTACTTAGCTGATTCTTTTGCTTTAAACCTGCTAATTAGCATATGCAGCCTTAAAACTGGCCTCCATAGGCAACATAGAACGGGTGAATAGGGTAAAAAATGTAACCCCTTGATATTCTTATGAAACTTCACTAGTTGATTATTTATGTTGAGAAAATATTTTTTTGCATTACAAGTTTTCTGAAAAATATATGTTCATGGATGTAATTTAACAATATCTTATTAATTATGCACTGATTTGCATACATTTCAATTACAGACATCTGAACATTGGATAGTTAACATTGGATGTAGTCAGGTTCAGGTTTGTCTTCAGAACTTTATCTGGATTCTCTCATGTCTGTTAGTCTAATTCACAAGACCAGAGACACCCAAGGATCTCGTGTATAAACGCTAACAACATTTTTGGTGAACTGTGATTACAAAGAACTTTCCTGAATACATACTGTTTTGTAATCCGTACATAACTTACTTAACTTTAAATAACAGATTGTCTTCCAAACTAAATGAACTATTTACAAATATGCAAGTGAAATGCTAAACCTTTCAGAACAAGAAACACGACTGAGTCACTCTCCGTATTCTTGGCAATTTCTCCTTTAAACAACTGAGTTAATACTCACTCATCTTCCTCACTTTCATCAACATCACTCCCATCATTTTTGACCTCCTCCTAGTTTTCACAGTCTATACAAGTGCAGGCTGGTGTGCATGGCAGTCCATTTCGAGTACAGGAACACATATTTGTTTCACACTTTCTCTTTAGGCAGCCACACTTTACAAAAGCCAGAAGCACTTGAGATGCTGGGTCATTTAAACAATAAACTGGCACAAACAAATCTCCCTCCAAGTTCCACCCATGGAGAAGGAGGAGAAGGCAGCTTGAGCTTTGCTTTAGTGCAGGACTTCCATACATGGGTCAAATAGTTTGTCCGGGATACATGAGGAAGAAAGGCAGCTGGTGAAGGTGGAAGCTTTTCCCCTTCTTTTCCTTTTCAAAACAGCTCCCACCAGAGGTCTTTCAAAGTAGCAGCGTTCTTTGCTGATGTTCCATATGCCATGCATACAAACTTCTCCAAACAATTCACTACTTCTGCTGATACTGGATCTAAAGATGACCCCAAAGCCTGTAGACTCTCAAGAATGGGGTCTCCCTCATTGAGTAGCAGAAATATCTGTGTCCATTTCTTTTTGCTAATTCCGGCAAACTTTCCACCCCAATCTGCACCAGTAAATGCATGGAAGGCAGGTAATGCTTTTGCATGATTGGATCCAAGGTCTTTAGCACTTTCACCAATGTTGATGATACGGGCTGTTTTTCCCCTCCCGGCATGAAAAAACAACTGACATGGTTGAAGAAAACTGTAGATGAAGACAAGCAGCACATAAACGTCAGTGTCCACCGCGTGCACATGAATTGTGCAACCAGTGTGTGGTGAGGCAGCATAAAGACAGTGTAATGGAATCAATGTATCTGCCTCTTCATTTCAACTGGCCTTATCTCTTTTGTGAGTCCTGTGCCTTCTTAGGAGTGGATCCAAACATCTTAAGTTGTAACTTCTTCATAGGATCCCATAGGGAACCTTGTGAGGTGGTGAGCAGCCTGGCTGTTACAAACTCATGGTATGTGGCTTCACCTTTGGAATCTCTTTCTAAAATATCCTTCTCTGTGCTATGGGGAATAACGTGATTAGAAACAAAGTTTCTAAGTCTCTCATTACTCCCAGAGAATGGCTTTTCAAAATGTGTCCTCACACATTTCCATCACGGAGCTTCTGAACATTCCTGAATATGCGCTCCTTGTAAGCTGGTTGTAGTTGGTAGTGGATTGGCTTTTCTGCGTTCAACTTCTGTGAGGTACTCCAGAAGTCATCAACTATTTGCAATATTTCTGAAGAAGCGAGCAGGAAACATGATAGTGCATTTTCATCCTGAGTTAAGCCGGTAATTCCATCGGAAACCTTTAGTCGTCTGATTTCCTGTTCTAATGCATGGTCAATTCCAAGGCCGCAAAATGGAATGTCTGTTTTGAAGACAGACATGGCATCATTCTGCAAAGCTATCCATGAAGAACGGTTCTTCATCTTTCATAGCTATCATGTCAGCAAGATAATAGGAAGAGAAGCAGGCATACTTGTACAGATCATGGGCAAAGAAAGTATTTTACCATTTGATCCAGACTGGCCAGATGCAGTGGCCAATTAGATGTTCTGCTTTCCCTAATGAATTGCAATAGATTCTCAACTTGTTTTAATGTAGCTGTACCACCCATGGATGCAGTCTGAACATTGTGGAGTTGATGGCTTTCATGGTCACTCGGGCAAAAAAAAATGTTTTTGCAATATAATGTGCTTTTTCTCTTTGTTCTTGATGGTCCAGCATCAGCCTCGACCAAAGAAGGAGCAGAGGGTCTTCCTCTTTTTGGCCTGGCATTATCTGATTTCAGATATGTGTCTTAAAGTCTCAGCAAGTTAGTTTTGTTGACCAAGCTTCTATAGCAATTCCAATGGAAACCTGCACAGGAGTTCTGTTCCTTGTTGCAGAAGCTAGCAAAACGGTGGTCACCAGCAGTGCTTCTCTTTTTAGCATGGGATAATATACTTCTGACGGTATTTTCGGAGTTTGGACAAGGTGTGAACTTTGAATTCTTGTCAGAACACTTCAACTCTTTGTCACAAATGAAGCATGAAGCATGTTCCTTGGCCATGTCTCTTCAAGCTAGCATCATGAAATGAGCTAGCAAAGCAATCCGTCTAACAACTTACTGTGTGTGCTCTTCAGTGTGTGCTGTGTAGCTCTATTGTTACATGTGAGATGCCTGTACTCTTATAGGTTATTTCCAAGACAAATTTCTCTTAAGGTAGACAATAGAATGACATGGCAGGTCAAAAATTAAGAAATTGTTTTTGACATGGCAGGTCAAAAATTAAGAAATTGTTTTTGACATGGGCAACTAGGGAGGAGGTGTTTTTACACATTTCAGATACTCAAAGTTAACTATGGATATTGTTTTAGAACCAATAACCTTTCTACATTAAAGCGTAACTCTCGCCAAAATGCAACCTAGGGTCTTTTTGTGAATGTACCCGAGTCAAACTTTCGTTTAAAAGCATATTTAGGACGGAATCGCCACTTTTAAGATTTACCGTATTTTTCGTTTTTCAGTCAAATGGCCTTTTGAATGGGAGTGCTAGGGGCACTTTTATGCTAGCCTCAAAATAGCTGTTTTTAAAACACTAAGAAGGCTCGACACAACATGAAACTTTGCTCGAAGTATGACCAGGGGCTTAACACCTTAACGAAAGCATTGACAACATTGTTTGTGTACCCAGAGTTTACAAAAAGGTTTTGAACAACTCACCGTAGGTCTTGTTGTTTTTTGGAATTAATTGTCAGAAAATTTGAAGAAAATGTGAAAATCACTTTTCGGACTAGATATAATTGCTTATTTTAAAACATCCAGATAAAAACACTAAAGATGGATCGTGAAAATTTGAAGACAAAAAACATATTGTTCCCGGTACTAGCAAAATATGCAAAAAAAAAAAAAAATCAATTTTCCCATGAAAATCCAGCGGGAGCCTATTTTCCAAACACAGCGTACTGTACTAAGGTGTACCGACATGCTATTTTCTCCTCCGACTGATCTTTCTTTAAACACCCCAATATGCTGCCTTTTTTTTGTCAGACTTGGTAGCCATCCCAGACTTCCTGGCAGGAGCCATGGAGAACTGGGGACTCATCACTTTCAGGGAGACCACCCTGCTGGTGGGCAACCAGTCCTCTCCTCTGGAAAAACAATTAGTTGCCTCTGTCATAGCGCATGAGCTCGCTCATCAGGTAGATGTGTTTGCCTGTGTGTTTGTGAAAGCAACAGATGCAGTGAATATGCTACATCAGGTCCTAATCTATCTCTGATATTGTGTTGCAGTGGTTTGGAAACTTGGTAACAATGAGCTGGTGGAATGACCTGTGGCTCAACGAAGGCTTTGCCACTTACATGCAGTACATGTCGCTGCAGACAGTCTTTCCCACACTGGACATTGTAAGTTCAAACATCTGCTTCACATCTTTTGAAGCAAATAAAGCTCTGTGCTTTACTTTGTACCTTCGCAGTACATCCTATGTTTGTTTCCAGGGTAATTTGTTCCTGGCAGTACGCTTTAGAGCCTTGGACAAAGATGCACTAAACTCCTCCCACGCTGTGTCGACTGAGGTTAATAATCCGGAACAGGTGGAAGAGATGTTTGACTCTGTCTCCTATGAGAAGGTACACTTTTCTAAATTATATATCTGTAGATAAACATTAAATGTTCATTAGGTCACTGAACTTCCATATCCAGCTGTTTTATCTCAGGGAAAAATGTCTCTACTGGACCTCAAACTCATTTAGTTAGTGCTCTGTTTTGGGTGTGATCACAGATGCTTTGTGCCTCTTGTCTTCCAGGGCGCGTCCATTCTCATGATGTTGAACACCTGGCTGCCAGGGAAACAACAGTTCAGAAAGGGTATCATTCAATACCTGAAACAGTTCAGTGGATTAAACACGGACACTGACGACCTCTGGAACAGCCTTACACAGGTGTGTGTGTGTGTGTGTGTGTGTGTGTGTGTGTGTGTGTTAAAGGGCTGTTTGAGGGTTAAGACTTGGTTTTAGGATTAGGGATATAATTAGGTGAGGGTTAAGGTTAGGCATTTAGTTGTTATGGTTAGGGTAAGGGGCTAGGGAATACATTATGTCAATGACGGGTCCCCACAAAGATAGTGAGACGCACCCTGTATGTGTGTGTCTTTTGTAGTTTTTTTTTTTTTTACATTGAGTAGTTAATCACTTTGGTTACTTTTAACTTCCCTCTGTAATCTGTCAGCCAGCCATGTGGCTAAAATATACTCTTTCTGACATCAACTGCGTTTGGCTAGTTTTACTGTCATCACATAATGGCTGATCACGAGCTGCATTATCAACATCATTCTTTTTTGCCTCTGTTAATATTCTGTTTGGGTTTAAATTGTAATTGTTACCCAAACTGGACTGCACAGAGTGGGTAATGGATTTTTCCTGTCCTCAGGTCTCTGTCTCGGCGCAGCATCACAATGTGTCAGAGATGATGCGCTCATGGACGTCACAGAAAGGCTTCCCATTGGTCACTGTAAGCCGCAAGGGAGGTCAGGTGAACCTCACACAGGAGCACTTCTTGCTCACATCTGACAAAGCCACATATACTTCCAGGTGGGTTACATTACCACACACACACGCACGCACACACAGATCATAGAAACACACCAAGACCCAACAGCTAACTGTATTTTACACTCTCTTTAGCTTGTGGAATATTCCGGTGACGTACGTAACTGACAACTGTAGTTTGGGCCCTGAGTGCATACAGATGTTTAATCTGAAGACCAAGTCAGGTAAAACACCAAGTATTAACCTATAACATCATGTCAAGAGTCTGGAGTACTTCAAATGTCAAATGGTACATTTCTTTGTTTTTTTAGGGACTCTGGAGCTACCAGAAAGTGTAAAGTGGCTGAAGTTGAACTACAGAAACACAGGCTTCTACATCGTCCACTACGGAGACGAGGGCTGGGCTGCTCTAAAAGATGCTTTGTCCAGCAATGTCCATGTTCTTACACAGGAGGACCGTGCCTCGCTCATACACAACATCTTTGCTCTCTCCAGGTATAGAGGACAACATAAATAGTTGTTCTTTGAATTGCATTCAGTGACAGGAGAAACTGAAGCATAGGAGTGTTTTCCAATTTATGTATTTGACTTTTTAAAAAGCTTTCATTTTCCACCTTTCTTTCCTCTCCCTCACTGTTCTGTGTTTTTAACAGACTGGGACGTGTGCCCTTCAACTCAGTCCTCAACCTGTTGAAGTACATGTCAAATGAAACTGAGAGTTGTCCTGTGACGGAGGCCTTGTTACAGCTCAATGTAATCTACCGGCTCCTCGACAAAAGACAAGAGGACAGTCTTGTAGCCCGCATGAAGGTACATAGACACACACACACACACACACACACACACACACACACACACACACACACACAGGTTGAAGGTAGAAGAAGGTCACAATACATTTTGGGAATAGAGATATATTAAGCCACATTAACAAAATGTCTTCTTTTGTTTTTTTTACATATGACAGCAATATATTTTGTATCGGTTTGGTTCTCTGATGGACAAACAAACGTGGGGAGAGGAGGAGAGTGTGTCTAAACAGGAGCTGCGCTCTGCCCTGCTGGGGTCAGCCTGTAGTCTGAATCGAGAAAACTGCATTCAGCAAGCCAAAGCCCGATTCAAAGACTATGACGAGTCCAATGGGACCTTACGGTATGTATAGTGTAGCACACATTTTATTTTTGAGTTTCTTTTCTGGGTCACATTAACAGCAACAGCAGGTTGGGAGGAGTAGCCCGAACATCCTTTTATAGATAGAAACTATCTTTAGCATGGACAGGGGAATGTGACATTCAGTAAACAGAATTTTGGTGCATTTGTAACTTAAAATAGGTCTGCATCTTTATATTTTCTTAAGGATCCCAGGAGATCTGCAGCCAGTTGTATTCACCGTGGCTGCTCAATCAAATAAAGATTGGGAGACTTTGCTCCACATGTACCAAACTGTCACCCATGATGCAGAGAAGCGCCAAATGCTACGGGGCCTAGCATCCACTCAGGACGCACGGCGTATAGTATGGTAAGTGTTTGTGTTTGCTTCTGGCCAGGATCAAGCATTCACATATTTCCTTCTACATTGATGTTATATTCAGCATACATTTAACTGATCAAGTCAATTTAATTTGTAAAGCTTAAAGAGAGAAACATCCAATGCACTCGTCCAAAGTGAGATTTTTTTTTTTTTTATTGGAACATGCCTTGTGTAACAGAGCAGCAGTGTTTTAAGGCCCTGACACACCAACCCGATAATCGGCCGTCTGGCGAGGTCGGTGACTCGAGTCTGTTCCATGTGTTCCGTGCCGTCGTCCGTCGGAGGGGCCGTCGGCATCCATTTTGGCCGACCTGACTTGCTGGGTCGGAGGGCGGGCAGTCGGACTCAATGACCAATCTGATTGGTGGAGTGCTAACCCGGAAATGGCGAGCGGGATGAGTGACGAACGCCTCTCAAAATCTGAAGAAAATCTTTTAAACTGACCTTTGTCGACCGATTCAGCAACTGCATGGCCTATTTCTTGCTTAAAATGTTTTCAGAAACACGTTTCAGTGAAGTATTTTCGTAAAATACGAGATTGTATTTGGAACAAGCCGCCATTATCGGTCAGCTGGAGAAGCCAGACCCATGTGACGCGTTCGTCATTTCCGGGTTTTCATTTTTTGTATCAAGTCTCGCGCACACGCAGAACGTACACTCAAGTCGGCGTTGCTTCGGTGTGTTCCAAGGCACTTTTTGGACCTCGGGGGGCCGACTGATCAGTCCAACTGCCTTTTCTGCCGACGGACAACCGCCGGGTTGGTGTATCACAGCCATTAAATGTTCAAAGCATTTCACTTTTAGGTCAGTACAAGTCCACTGAGAGGCAAAATCCTACCAACCCACACTGAGAGCAATTTCTTGATAAATTACACTTACTACTGTTAATCTAACCAAACATGGACTCAACTCGAGCCAGAAGCTGTATTCAATAAAACACCTGAACCAAAACCCAATACTTCCTCTTGACCCCGACAGTTTGAGTTAAGTAGCAGATCATTTTGTGCAACAGATACAGTTTGCACAATCAACATTGTTGCACCTGTTTTTCAGTGACCACTTTATACATTATGGCTCCCAATGTGACTAAAGATCCCCCAAATTTCACCATAATTGAGAAGTCTCCTCCTACTCCAATATTTGATATTTGTATTAAGATTTCATATTTTTTGGTGCCATCCTCATCATGATATTACCATATTGTACAAATAAAATGTGCCCTGTTGCCCTTAATTTCCCCCCTGTTAAGTATTTAGTTGAAATTTCCATATTCATCTTGGTTACTGTGATTACTGTTGAGAATTTCATTTACTAAATCTCCAATATTTGAGATGTGTTGAAAACGTTTTTTCTTTTCTTGTCGTTGGTATTTGAGTCTTTCATTTTATTGTTCTTTTAATGTGTTCATTCTGAAACACGTTTGTGATTAAAGGGCTTGACACATGTATTCTCATTTGTGCACTGAACATTTGAACACTTGTTATGGTCTATCTAGGATTCTAAAGGCAGCTCTGAGGGGGGATATCATCCAGACACAAGAGTTGCCTTTGGTCATCAGCACTGTGTGTAACGGCTTCACCGGCTACTTGTTTGCCTGGGATTTCATACAAGAGAACTGGGACCGCCTCATAGAGAAGTAAGTGGTCCCGGTCAGCTTCATACAAGTTATCACTGAGAGTACATTTTAAGATTATTTCACATACAAATGAAAAGATGAAACAACATCTACAACACCTACATTTTTTTTTGTAGGTTCCCTTTAGGCTCCTATGCCATCCAGACAATCATCAAGTCTGCCACCTCTCAGTTCTCCACACAGGCGCATCTTGATCGAGTATGTTTTTACTCTTTACTGTTTGTTTTACAGAATGTATTTATGCTGCAGCATATTTGAGGTTCTGTGCACCTGTTTATGAGATAAGAGATATTAACTGTTTTCAGAATGCTTTTAGTGTGCCAAGTGATCTGGCTAATATCTCATTGTGTGTGTGTTGTGCAGGTTCAGGGTTTCTTCTCCAGTCTGAAGGAGCGTGGCTCTCAGATGAGGAGTGTGCAGGAAGCTTTGGAAACCATCAGGCTGAACCAGCGCTGGATGGACAAAAACCTGCCCACACTCCAAAAATGGCTCTAATAGAGGCGCTCCATCCAGCCTCCGCCCCACTGATAGGCAACAGGGGCGTGTCGTCAAGACAACAGCAGTGTTTGCACTATTGTAGGACTGTGTCTCTTAACTCCCTTTATCCAGGCCAGAGTACTAATCAAAGCCAGAGGTTTTGCTCTACCTGGGTGGACAAGATGTTAGATTTTCTGAGATTGATCCTGTGAGTTGTGTTTGCTAGCTCAGGGTGGCTCTGATTGTGTGTCTGACAGGAAGTTGTCAGATGCAAACACACACTCCTCACACTTTATGCTGTCAGCCAAACTTCTCCTCTGCAACTCTCATCTAAACCTCATGCCTGAGCAGACAATCGTGCTTCACCCACACTCCTTGTGTTCAGCCTGCTCTCAGGCTCTTAACTGTATAAGCTGTGTAATGGCCACTTGAAAAAGAGGAAGTATGAAGAATGTCAACATTACTGTATATGTACTGTATTTACTGTCGGTCCTGGACTTTCTCTCAAATCGTTGGATATATGTTGATGCAGCTGTCAGGGATTTCTCAGCGATAAGAAGTTGAAATTACCGGTACTTTAGAGAGGAATTATTCTTAGCATTAAACTGACCTTGTATTGCCGTGTTACGAAATTGCTGCCTGCCCATCTGGACTAGTTACTCGTGCAACCGGAAGCATTTACTATATTAGTCATGGTTTGGCTAGAAGATTGCTTGGTTGGTTGGTTGGTTGGTTAGTTGGTTGGTTGATTGATTGCTTCAAATACCAAACTTGTGTTGGCATCAATTGAATGTACTAAAAAAACCTTCCCACTGTGTACAGTAGATGGCGTACTGCACAACAGTGCAGGATTAAATCAACAACCAATGTGTCTTAGGTGGGAGCACGCTGGAGCCAAATGTTTTTTCTTTTTTTTCCTCTACCAGTCATATGCCTAGTTTAGGTAGTTCAGTTTTATTTTGATAGCTTTTTGCCTGTAGTGCAGTCACTGTACATACCCATCCTTTAACACTGTGTGCTTTTAAACTTGTAATTATTATGTAAATATGCTCAACCCTACAGCGTTTTCCCTTGCGATTTTGGATGTACTCTTTTAAACATCTTGACATTTTAGGATTCGCTTTGTGTTGTGTGTATATAGAGTGTAAAGAGAAAATGTATACATAGAATTGAGTCTTGATCAAATATTTTTACTGTATTTCTTGATTTAGACGATTTGTTAGATTTGTTTGTGTTTTAAGGGCTAATGTGCGTATTGAAGATACAAAGTGTATAGAATAACATTTCCTTTGGGCATGACTAATCTGTCCAGTAAGCTGTTTATCAGCCTAATAAATATACAGAAGGTTTAAAGTTACTCCAATGTTAACCGGTTGTGTTGCTCCTGAGAATGAAGAGTAGCCAAGCTATTTAATGAGTGTCTAAACATGTTTTCCCACCTTTTGTTCCAAGATTGTATTTAAATACAGTTGTACACTCATCCTGAGCTTTATTTAAAGTGGTACTGCTTACTTATCCACTCCATCACCATCATGATATGCAGGATGACTGAGTCAATATAGTAGAGTTAGGGTTGTTCAAAGAAAATAACTAAATCTAACATCTTCATTTATGTAAAAACCTTCCCCAAAATGTCTTGTCACAAAGGCAACACACATTGGTTTGATTCCCTGTAGTGTTACGTCCTCACTGTACACAGGTGGGAAACATTTTGAAAAGGTCATGTGTTTGTTGCTGCACTGGCGACTCCTACTGATTGGTCAAAGTGGCTGCCAGGATGAGTGGGATCCAAGAGTGGACCAGACAGAGGAAAGCCTAGCATAGGCCCTCTTAGTGAGATGGCAGGTGGAAAAACACTTAAAGACACCATGTGTATCGAAGGCATGGCTGTCTACATCCTCACCAGGTGTGGAGGTTAGCAGTATAAAGCATCACAGCACAGAGAATTGTGCATTCCAAACCAAAGTAGTAATAAGTCTGTCTAACTTTACTTTGAAGAATCTCATTGCAGTTTAGATCCATCTAGAGGTTATCAACCGTATTTGCCATTCACTTATTCCATCCAGTCCATCATAGCTTCACAGACAGTGTGATAATGAATTAAGAATATGCCTTTAAAATACACATCTTATACTTTTATGTCCTGGCTATACCATTTTATTGTGAAAAAGTGACACATTTTTTTCCAGCTGCCAGCAATCCGATGAATAAATCAGCTTTATTGAGGCTCTGGGACTCTGATGTTCCATAATTTTTTGTTTAGAAAACAACCATTTCATTTGAAGTCAGTTGTGATAAGCTTTTAGAGACAAGAGTTGCTGATGTCATTTAGGTACAAGGTTCAGTCAAAGTTGGTGAATCAGCAATGTGGCTGGTCTGATGAGAGGATTGTAGTAGTACAAGTACCACATGTGCAGTAAACCCAATCAGATTGTCTTTGTTTTTGCACTGGGACAAAATGCAGCGGATGCTTTTGAAACTGTGTTGCTCTTCATGTGAATAAAGTATAAATAAAAGTTGTTTTCAGAAGATTTTGGATTTTTTTCAATTGAAATACAAATATTATTGTTATACTTTGTTTTTTTCTGACACAATACAAAAGATGATGCAATTATGCAACAATGTGTGGCTATGCTTGGTGCAATGATGGGGGCAAAATGCAAGGTGGTTCTTCAGAGAAAGCTGCACAAGAGAGCCTATGAAACCTTAAGCTGGGTCATCGATTTACCACCAAATCACCTCTACAGCAAAACAAAAACCATGAATCAAAGGCTTCAACTAAAAATTTAAAATCTGAGGAATGACTTGATGGCTGTTCCTTCTCATCCAGTTTCACCAAGCTTTGTCACATTTGAGAACACAAATGAATTTGTACGTTGATTGTAGATTTTGAAAAAATCTATTGTGAATGTCAAGCTGCAAGATCTCTCAATGGCAACTACTTCCTAAACACAGTGAAGATGGTTCATCTGAAATGCCTTTTACATGATGCTTCTCAGTTGAACCACCAGAGGTCTTTCTAGCTCTTTTGGAAACTTGCATAATGGCTCTCATATTGTACTACTTAAATTGTGGATGTAAATGACTTTCTGTGTGTATGTTGTGGCTGTGGGAATGATCTTTTAAAAGGACTTAAAGCCATATTTGAAACTGTTATTTTATGTCAAGTCTGTAAAAGAAAATAAATCCTTCAGTCTACTTATAAAAGGGATGTTTTATGTTAAACAACTGCAGGTATTTTTAAATCCAGTTCAGTGTGACAGTGTGTTCTTTCCACCTGTGTGTATTTTGTGTTTTAGAAAATCTGTTTTGCTCCTTGAAGACTTGTTTTGGCAGAATGCCATACAGCTGGAAGACATATAGCACCAGCATTTTTACCCTCATACTCTTTCTTGACCAATTATCTGAAGTGCACAAGATTTAAATACAATTGAGAGCTTTGTATTGAAATAAAAAAGTCCAAACTCTGTATGTAATTAATGAGCTGTATGAGACCTGACAGACATCAGTGGGCCCATTAGATTGTCTTTGTGTTTTTGTAGCCGTGACCGCAGTATAGTTTCAGTTACTTTATCCTTAATAGTGACCATAAATTGTATTTTTTTTGTGGTCTTTCCCAACATTGTTTGTTTTTACTTGTTAATGAGGCTGACTGCAGAGGGGAAGAAACTGTTTTTGTGGCATGAGGTTTTGGTCCTGATGGACCGAAGTCTCCTGCCAGAGGGGAGACGTTTGTGTCTGGGGTGAGAGGGATTGGCCATCTTTCCTGCCCGCCTCAGCGTTCTGGAGGCGTACAGTTCCTGGAGAGAAGGCAGATTGCAGCCAATCACTTTCTCAGCCAAGCGGATGATACACTGCAGTCTTCCCTTGTCCTTAGCAGAGGCAGCAGCGTCCCAGATGGTGACAGAGGAGTTGAGGATGGACTCAATGGTGGCGGTAATAGAAGTGCACCATCATTGTCTTTGACAGGTTGAACTTCTTCAGCTGCTGCAGTAAGTACAGCCTCTGTGTTCTGATGTTCAGCTCCCACTTGAGGTCCTGGGAGATGATGGAGCCCAGGAAGCGGAAGGACTCCACAGTGTTGACTGTCGAGTCATCCAGGGTGATGGAGATGGGTGGAGCTGCATCCTTAGAACATAACTGTGTGATTGTTAAAACATGAACCACAACCCTGTCATAATAATGTTAGTGTCAATCCTTTTAAAATTATATTTTAAAAGCAGATCAAAATACTTAATAAACTGGTAGCCAGCCAATATACTTTTAAGTTTATCAATGTTTTTGCACAAAAAATCCAAAGAAAACAGCAACTGTAGATGTCAGATGAATATCATTTACTAAAAAATAGAATTTAGTCATATTCATTTCAATTCAGTATTATTGTCCCATTTAAAGACACATTATTAAAGTAGAACTAGTATACATGTGCATTCCCTGAATACTGTGACTGCAGAGTTTTGCATTCTAAGCCAGCAGACCAGCTGAACCACACTGGTGACTGGAGGTGCAGCCTTGACCCATGTGATTGAAACCACTGTGATACAATCTGTCTAAAATAATTCTGCCGCTCAGTAATGATGTTGTTTGTTAGCCTTAGTACACTGGATCTTGATACAGGACTTTATGATCGGATTATGTTATTATTTTTTATTGGCGGTTTTGAGCCATTTCAATGTTGCTATTTAGGTCATTACACTTTGACTTGAGATGACACTGCATTTCTAATCTAAGTTCAATTTTAGTCTTATCATTTTTACAAAAGCACCCTTTTCTCCGACTGATGAGGCAGGCTGAGTTTCAGATTTTGTGATACCATGCTACTGAGATGGTAAGATAGAAAGTTAGGAACATGCCAACATTACATAACGAATCCTCTGGCAAGACTTTTGTGTGGCGTACAGAGTGTAAAAAAAAAATATATATAGGAAGGCTGTCATTACCAAAAATAATATATATTTTTTTCTTTTATTTGCCAAGTACATTTACACATACACATACATTGAACCCATCCTGACTAATTAGGAGCAGTGGGCAGCCATAGTTCGTGGCTGCGTGGCGTGTCCGTTTTTATTTCGGTTATTTCGGCTCCCATGTTAACAGGTAAGAGCTTGCACACTACCTGCGTGACACGCACGTCGCAGGCGCCGAAAACGTGTGCATGCTAGAAATAGAACCGACGCCTATTTTTCACGTGACAAGCAAGCGTGTTGGAAGCGTTTCCAGACAAAATAGAATAGGAAAATATGTTTATATGTCATTTTGACACGAATACATATTAATAAATGACATGTTGATGTTTGAAAGTCTCTAGGTTTTGACATAAATGCAGATATAAATGTAATTTAAAAATAATAATAGTAATAATAATAATAATAATAATAATAATAATAATAATTATAGATTTTCAAATATTGCACCTGTCAATACAGAACGAGATATTCTGTAGCCTATTTGGGCTGCACCACTAAAGGGCACTCTAACTTTCCTCTTTCTGGGCCACATATAGTGCATCTGCTGTTGGTTGGTCCTGGACTTATCTGAATGATATTGTTGCATTTCAGCAAACTGTGTTTTTAAAGAGAAGCTAAGTAGAATAAATTGTCTATATGTCCTAACAAAGTTGATCCTATTTTATATATGCAAATATTTTGTGTTGCGCTATGATCACATCTCCAAGACTTGCTCTTGTGAGTTATCGTAGCTGTGATACCAAGACATTTAGCTTTAGAGCAGAAAATTGGAATCTTAAGGGTTATTTTTGAGAGAATATGGATATGTCTATCTAGCACTGTCGTAATGTAAGTTTTCAATGTTCAAGACATGCCCTGAGATTATACTGACATATACTACTATATTATTATTATTATTATTATTATTATTAGTCATGTCATATGATATATAATTATTTTGAGTCATATTTCTTTAATTATTATAGTTAGGTATTATTGTAGTATGTAGTTGCTCTCTCTCTCTCTCTCTCTCTCTCTCTCTCTCTCTCTCTCTCTCTCTCTCTCTCTCTCTTTCTCTCTCTCTCTCTTTCTCTCTCACCGGTCAAGGCAGATGGCTGCCGACCCAGAGCAACTTCTGTTATGATTTGATACTATAAATAAAATTGATTTGAAATACTAATTGAACTAGCAGAGGTCCACAGATACTGTGGAAGTATTTAATAGATCAGAACAATCATTTTAGCAGCAGCTACTTCAGGTCATACTGCACATGAAAACAGGAAAGTTTTTTGTGAAGCTGCATGACACAATTTGAATGATTTGTTGAAAAGGTGCCACATCATGATAAAGCTATGAGGGTGGGTGGGGAAGGAAATGCAAAGCAAGGCAGTTCCATTGCATAACTGTCTTGGTACCAGAAATGCCCCCAGAGTAAGAACTGTTATCTCTGTCATCCAGTTTTAAAGTAATTTTGGTTTAAAGACTCAAAAAGGCCCTGCCACCACAACTTAATTCTCTTAATATTCTCTGTGGATTTAATTTGCACATCTTCTTTGGATGAAAACAACTAAAAACTATTGAAAATTGCATTATATATATAATAAATTTGACTCCTGCTCACCTCAAGGTCTCATCCTAAGTCATGCTGTTTTTCTGACGTCACAAGAGACAATAACCTGATCAGTAGGCTGCATTATGTCGAAAATATGCCACATTGCTATAAATAATGATGTAAGCATGATTTAAGATTATACACATTTAACAAAAACTGTCCATAGACACTGCCAGTTCACCTTGTGGTGGTTGTGCTTTCCTAATAAACTCACCTTTCATTAAGTTATAGATACTTTATTCAATTCCTCTCAATCAGAGGTGGAAGACTTTGTAGTTTTGTAATTCAGCTCTCTGTACTAATTGTGCTGTTTGACCATAAATTGCATTTTTTTTGTGGTCTTTCCCAACATTGTTTGTTTTTACTTGTTAATGAGGCTGCTAACCTGTTTATCTTATCTCCCTATGTATCTCACATGCTTGGATTGAGGAAGAAGACTCTGTAAGCTTCTAGAAAGGTTAGGGTTACATATTTTCACTGCAGAAAACCTCTTATCGCCAAACTGTATGAGTCAACTGAATTGCAGTGTTGAAGGCTACACAGACTTCTCTTGTCTTGCACCTGTGAGAGGTGGTGAAGTATTTTTGCTCTAGTTTCCCACCCATGCAAATTAACTAAAAGCTAAAATAAGATAACATGTTATTGTTAACTAGAAAATGCATTTCCTGCAGAAAATGCTTGTGAATGCTAAAAAGCTAAATTGCTAAAGCTAAACTGGATTGCTGGCTTAAATGCGTAAGAAGACGGTGAAGTAGTGAGAATAGTTGGAAAAGTAAGAATGGTTTAAATTAGTATACATTTAATTGAAATGTTAAATAACACTAATAATGTATACATCTGAAAAGCTGATGCTAAACTGAATTGCCAGCTTGAATTTGATTTAATATATATTCAATATTTTCAAAAAGAATAGAATTTACAAGTTGTATAAAACTTAATGAATGGAAAATGTGGAACATTTTAAGGTTTGGATGCATTGTATGTATGAATCTGCATTATAAATAGCTGAAAAAATGGGAAAACAAAATAAACAGTAAGAAATGAAAGACATGGAGAGATGGAGAGATGGAGAGAGAGCCCCCGTTTGCCATGGCATTAAAATCCTGAGTGATCAGTACAGGTGTAAACTCATTCAGGACTCATTGAGATCCAATCCTTTAATGATATATATCTCTGTATTTTCTACAATAAGGGCTAAATGTGCAGTTGTAAGTTAAAGCCACATGTGAGATGTAACAAGCACTTTAATTAAAACAGACTGTGATCAAAATAAAATGCATGGATAGAGTTTCATTCCCTGTTTGAAAATATAGCTGCAACACATGTAAATGAAAAATGATCTGAAATGAATAGCCCATATTAAATAAAAAAGGCCTATCTCTGAGAAAGATCCTTAAGCTGTTTTCAACAACAGTAACAGACCAAGAGAGAGAGACAGAGAGAGAGACAGAGAGAGAGAGAGAGAGAGAGAGAGAGAGAGAGAGAGAGAGAGCGATAGTGTGCAGTATGACCTGAAGTAGCTGCTGCTAAAATGATTGTTCTGATCTATTAAATACTTCCACAGTATTTGTGGACCTCTGCTAGTTCAATTAGTATTTCAAATCAATTTTATTTATAGTATCAAATCATAACAGAAGTTGCTCTGGGTCGGCCCCCTTACGGGCTGTGGTAGTAACCGTATATTTTATGATAGTATATGATAAGTATATATGAGAGTATATGTTATGGGGTGCTGCTATCGCTAGCTATAGGTAGACAAATTGCCCAGCTGCTGTTTTAATCACTGCAGGAATTGACACATTAGCTGAAGCGTTGTAGTGAGCTACACCCAAGGGCGTAAATCCCAGGGCGGTCGGGGGGGTCAGGAACCCCCCCCCATCTAATGGTTGTCCCCCCCCTAGAAATGTCATTAAAACAATACTGTGTATTGTAAATAACATAATGATGTATACTTAAAATATCTGTGTAAGTAGTAAAACAATACAACCCCCCAAAAATGCTTTTTAAGTTTAGAAACATTTTGAGTCCCCCCTTCCTTGCCTCCCAGTGGTTTGGTCCACTGCCTGCTGTAAGTTAGGATCTGCACTAGACTCTCAGTCACATCGGGTAGTGACAGGAATGTAGTAAGTAGGCGGTTCAAGGCTATTTTATTCACATTAAACATCGGATTAAGTTGTTCTTTTCTCAAATAGAAATGATGCTGAGTAATTAACGAATTAGTCATGACAAAACGTTCGCTATGTTAGTTTAATATAATGTAACGTTACCTAGCTTATATAATAGCTTGTTGGATAGAAATGCACCCACTACAACTAACGTTACCATGGCAATAAGCCTAACGTTATGTGTGTGAACTGATATTAGGGTTAATATTGAAGATCTACAGTTGTGTTTTGCTGAATATGAAGTTAAGTGGCTGATCAGTTAAATATATATCCTCTGTCCCAGACGAAACCTAATATTTATGTGGAGGACGCAAGATCATTTTAGAATTATAATATGACCACCTGGTGAACCTATATATTTAGACATCTGACGTCAAAGATTTGTGTTGTTGTTGCCCAGATAGAATGACAGAGAAATGAAAAACAGGCATAAGATCCTTTTTCAGTACACCGAAACGCCAAGTAAGTACAATAAGTCCTCATATCAAGACAATTTGGAAATATCTTTATAAGAATGGGTGCTTATGGAAATACTAACGTCACTATGTCACAGGCAAAGGAGACAGAAATAACTGAGGAACAGGGAGACCAGGGACAGTCAGGTGTAGAGTCTCAGGTAAGTGTGTTCGTATTTTTTGGAGGTGTGTGGCTGTCAGGTTTAGCAGATGAGCTTTACCAGTGGCTCACTAATTTACATTATGATCAGCTAATTTAACAAGTGTACAAAAGTATTGTATTTCTTTTATATGGGGACACTTTTTCAAAATAAGTCATTATGTTTTAAGGTATTTTTGTGGCTTGATTGTAAACAACTTAGAAATAAATACATGGTTTTAAAGAAGAATATTTTGGTCAATTTAGTCAGCTTTTTCATTGAATCGAGAGAAACACTGAAAAGAAGGATAATGGTCCAGTCTCTATGCTTTCCTCTGTGTAAACATGTCCTCTACGAGTATAACTGTGGCTGAATTATTTGTGTCCCCTTCAAAAATTGCTCTTCAGAAATTTTATGTTTATTGTCCTACTGTTAGATCAGATTTATGCCCATGGCTACGCCACACAAAAGTCTTGCCAGAGGATTTGTTATGTAATGGTGACATGTTCCTGACTTTTTATCTTACCATCTCAATTCAGTTCAATTTTATTTATATAGCACGTTTAAAAACAACCATAGTTGACCAAAGTGCTTTCTCAGTAGCATGGTATCACAAAATCTGAAACTCAGCCAGCCTCATCAAAGGCTGCTTTTGTAAAAAGAAAAGACTAAAATTGAACTTAGATTAGAAATGCAGTGTCATCTCAAGTCAAAGTGTAATGACCTAAATAGCAACATTGAAATGGCTCAAAACCGCAAATCCAATTTTTTACCAATAAAAATAACATAATCCCATCATAAAGTCCTGTATCAAGACCCAGTGTACTAAGCCTAACAAACAACATCATTATTTATAGGCAGAATTGACCATATTAAGCTATATTATGTTCATATGTTACAGATTTTTGCACTGCTAAAAAACCTGGAAGCTGAGCTGCATTACCTAAAGAAGGTAAGAGTTTAAATACCTTGCTAGAAAAGCTGGAGGCTAAACTGTAATACTGTCAAAAGTGGTAGTTGAAATTAACTGAAAAGACTAAAGAAAGCATAAAAGGTAGAACAAGTTGAATTCAAGCATAAACACATAAGAGCATAATGTCTTGATATTTGAACAGTTTCTGTAGTTGAAAGTATGCAAAAGTAGAAGTCGGTCGGATTGTTTAATTTAAAAAAAATAATTACTTCATGAATGATTGGCGGCACACTGCTGGTTTCCGTGCTTCCCCGTCGAAAAACATCAACTGGATTCCTGAAATCTCTTCAATTCACTCAGTTCTCAGCTCTTTCTCGTTCAGTATAATGTTTTCCTCAATGGCTTTCTGCTGCTCCTTTCTCTCTTTCTCAGCCTTCTTAGCCCTCTCCATTTTCTCCTGCTTCTTCAACTTCCAGAAGAAGCCCAGGTTTTTCTCGGGGTAGGTGACTTTGGCCAGCGGCAGCTTGAAGATCTTGTTGGTCCCCATTGTCAAAAGGAGGAAAGTGAGGGCAGAGAGACAGAAAGGCCAAGTGCAGGCTGGCAGACCAAACTGTAGATGAAAAATACATCACGTTGCTGTTAGTAACTATTATGGGCTGATATACGTATAAATAGAAGTGGGAGAAAATGGGTACTTACTGTGGACATGATATTGGCAATGGCTGCGCTGAGGTATGCGCAGAAAAAAGCTGCAGAGGAGAAGATGAGAGATACCGTGAGATGCCATACATGTGCATGCTGTGATAAGTGATCATAGATTACAAATATTTGGTCACGTCATCCTTTTTGAAGATGTTTTTCTTCTTCTTCTGGGTGTATGCTCACCACATGTGATGGCGAGCAGGTGCACCTGCCAGGTCAGAGTGTAAAACATTCCTCCGATGGCAATGCAGGCTAACACACAGTTGTATCCCCAGAGACCAAAGTAAATGTCTCCAAAAGGCGCTGCCAGAGCCAAGCCTGCAAAATATTCAATCACAGCCATCAAGGAAGTGCCAAGTTCAGTATAAGTTTGGATTCTCTTACAAATAGTGACCCTCCTGGTTATTTTGCAGCTTTAATGGATTTTGGGGGTCATTTTAGAGTTGAAACATATAAATTGTGGCTTGAATTTGATCTGTAAGAATGTAAGAAAAATAAGTTGCGCTGTTTATTAAGGTAAGACAGAATGACTTTTACATTCGGCCCCCTGCCAAGGTATTATCCTGTCCTCTCACCTGAAACCATGCCCACAGCAGATCCCAGGACAGCATGAGCGCAAGTGATAGGGGAGGAGATGAAGAGTGAGATGATGAAGATTCCTCCCGTCCAAGGTTTGTCACAGCCGTAGACCTGGCCTATTCCCACAGGCACTGACGTGAACAGCTAAAGAGATACAGACAAAGGTTTCGTAACTGTAGACTCGAACCAAAGCATGATTTACAACCCACGGGTTTTCCAATTATGTGCTGCCCTACTGTCAGCTTCGATGCACCAACATGATTTATGCATACTGTAGGTACACACCTACAGTATGTAGGATTGTCATTTCAACATTGATCAGATACCTTGCAGGGAACATAAATAATAAATCAGCTGATAAATCTGTCTAAATTACAAAGGTAAAAGAATGTGAACTTAAAGTGCACAGCGTCTACAGTGTACCAGCCCACAGAGAGGTGTGTTAAGTAACGCACATAAACGAATCCTGGCCTGTCACTGACCTTGGCTACGTCGATTTCAGCCCAGGTGATGTTGGGCAGCTCTGAGCGAGGCTGAATGAGGACTTGGGGAAAGTTGTGGTTGTAGTGTCCGGTGGCGACCATGTGGAGACACACCAGGATGTTAAAGGGCAGGGTGAACACTGGCAGATCCCAGCGACTGTTAATAGATGCCAGGGCACTGGACACAATCGGGCTGAAACGCAAGGATACAACATCACCAGTATTAGATTTGATCCACATTTAACTCACACAATTATTTAAGTATATGTATTCAAATGTGTGCTTATATCACAAGCACCTTCATTGTTGTTTCTGCACATTTCGAGCATGACTGTGATACTGTCTACATGTTCTCTCCACTCACAACATAATTAAGTAATTTTTTTATTACTGACTGGATCAGCAATGATTGACTGAAATCAGGTTAATGAAATCTGAATCTAGAAGCAGAAATGGAAATGATTCATATGGTTATAATACAGTAAAGTGATCGGTTTTGACATTTTTATGTGTCATGTTTTGGTTAATTTATTTAATTTCATACATCAACCTCTCATTTCTTATGATATGAATCAATCTACTGTATCATTTTACTATTAGTCAATCAAGTTTCTTACCACATCATGGACATGAAGATGTTGGGTAGCAGGAGCCACCAGTACCAGTCTCCTTTATTGGAGAACACAGCCATCAGCAGACCCACCAGGATGCCATTGTAACCATACAGCCCTGCAGCTATTGCACCCCTGAATGAAGTCATTTTAATTAATTAATTCATATTTTCCTGCTATACACCACAGTGTAAAATCATTATTATCAATTATCACCCAATTATGTATGTACTTTTTGCATCATGTTTCCCATGGGCACGTACAGTAACATCTATTTATTATCGGTAGTTTGAGTTTGTTCAAACCTGTTCTGTTGCAGAATAAGGGCAGAAATGGTGGCAAAGAGTGTGCCCACAAAACCGTTGAGAGCCCACCAGTAGTTCTGCAGGATGAGGCCAGCAAAAATGATGAGGCCACTTAGAGGGTTGTTGACGAACATCACCTGAGCAGCTCCACGCAAAACCCAGTCCAGCAATTGCAGCAAGAAAAACTGTTCTGGAGGGGAGAGAGAGAGAGAGAGAGAGAGAGAGAGAGAGAGAGAGAGAGAATTGGCATTTGACCAGAGCTGCTTGATTGGCTTCCCACGGTGAATGTTGTGCAAGTCTTAGTTTTCTCAGGCTCACAGTCTTGGACTGAGATAAATAATGACAGCGGGTAGATCTGTGTCACGACATGATTGTCAAAGGTCAAAGAAGCCTATCTTATGGACAACAGGTTCTTGTACTGAAACAAAGTAAGATATGCTGTATCTTCACAGTGTTGGTCTGGTAAACTCTCTATAGCCTGGAATGCATCTAGGGTGAGTGGCATACTTGTTTTTATCAGTGGTGGAGGAAATACTGAATCTCAGTAAAGTAAAAGTACAAATAACCAGAGACATATTTACTTTATTAAAAGTAGAAGTACCACAATGACAACCCTACTTAAGTAAAAGTAAAAAGTACCTGATTTTAAATGTACTTTATGTAGTAAAAGTAAAAGTACTTGCATAACGATTTATTCTCTTATAATCTTATTTGCATACTACCATTTTAAATGGTAATATGCTAATAAGACAAAAAAGTTGGTTAGTTGGTTAGTTTGCACCTTGGTCAGTGAGGGCACTGTGTCTAGCGACCCGTGATTTACAAAGGGGTAGTTCAGTTATTTTGATGCTGAGCTTCGACAGTATCCATACTGTCCACTACCACAAACAACGTCAGGAAGATGTTTTGGCAGGGGGAAAACTGATCAGAAAATGTAAGGAAAATGTAACGGAGCGTTCTAGAAATGTAGTGGAGTAGAAAGTATAGAATAGATAATTGCTGCAAAATGTAACGAAGTAAAAGTCAAAAGTAGGCACTATTGATTCTACTTAAGTAAAGTACAGATACGTGAAAAATGTACTTAAGTACAGTAACGAAGTATTTGTTCTCTGTTACATTCCACCACTGATTTGTAGATATATCATACATGACATTCTTGCCTGTTACTTGCCTGCTATTAAAATTCCTTCTTGTGTAACTCTAAATACTAGTTACGTAACTAAACTCAGGGTGGAAAAAGTGATAATGTGACAGCGACATTGTGCGGCCCACTTACATTGCAAAACATATTCAAGTCTGTCTAACTGTTTATAACAATGAGTAGTGTAGAGATTTAATATATATTGCCCAAGGGTACAGTTGTTATCAGCAGCAAGTTATTTATAATATCCTGCATTTTTTGTTATAATAATGTCGTTTTCAGTATACAGTATATACAGTATATATGCTTTGTGTGGGCCAGAAGAAAAACTAGTGTCGTCTTACTTTCCATCCATTTTCCAAACACCTTCATGTCTCCAGAGAAGTAGGAGATTCCCTTGAGGAAGCGGGCCCTGGCCCTCTGCAGATTTGAGGGCTCTGGCTGCACAGGGTCCTTCTCCTTCCTGTTCTCCTGTGAGTTGTCATGCTCAGATGGCAGGTCAGTGTTTGCCATCAGGGGCTGGAGCTCCTGCAGCCACCATTACAGTTAGAAATGATCTACAGCATTTTAGGACTGTTAATTGTTGTTAATCAAGGACTGTTTGAAGCAGGTAAAAATATACACAGTATTGAACTTACACTGTACGTCTAAACTGTGAACACTGACTTACAGTGGTAGGAAAGGACGAGGCAGCAGAAGTAGAAGAGTTGATATTCTTCTGAATACCCTGAGAGTAAATAAAGAGGCGTCACTCAACAGGACATGAAGTCGTCATCATTGCTTATTATAAGGAATGAAATATATATATATATATATATATATATATATATATATATATATATTTGTGTAATTGTCCATTCTATATTATGAATTTGTCACTTTATTTACTGCATATTACACTGTACATATGGTACTATATATAGTCAATGATTGAAATGAATTGAATTTTAATCAAAAATCAATGCTCTCAGATGGACGGAAGATTACCTAACATAATCTTATACCTAAATACATAAATTAAAATTAAATTAAATTAAAAATTAATATTCTTTAAATATTAGTTATTTCTATCAAACAGGCTCACGTTCATTATATTTTAGTCACATTTTACTGTCCTGCTGGACTTTAGAGACTTAGACAAACGCAAGTGCTCCTACCTTTGTGCAGTGTGATCCAGGCATATATCCCAGAATAAAAGCAAGCAAAATGGGTTGCCAGCTTATCTCGAGCTGTACTACGGAGCATTCTGAAGAAGGCTTTTATAGCGACAGTCCACAGAAAAAACTCCACCTCCTCTATTCCTTTTCTCAATCTTCACAGGAATGACTGACACCCCGCAGTGACAATCTTTGCCACACCCAGGTCTCTCTGCCCAAACACAATAATGTGAAATGCATCAGAGCATCTGCATCAAACTCAGGAAGTGATCTGCACCTTATTCCAACATGACCAACAGGTCTCATTACCAGACACTGGTGAATGTCTCGTGCTGGACCTCACTGACATCAGTGCTTTAAAGAATAACTTAAAGGCAAACTACACCAATTCTATACATTAAAGTCTGTTCTCTGCTACACAAAAAAAAGTAATGTATGTCTTTTTTAAAAAGAATATACAGCTCAAGTCCACGAATCCTGACCCTCCAGAAGTTCAGATGCAACAGGCCTTTAACAAAATGAAACCTCCATGCTCGGAGCCGTCATTTTAAAGCAATGTCAATTAAATGAGACCTAGTGACAGGTGCTAAAACTGAGCATTTCAGAAAAAGGGTGAATATAGGTATATTCAGAAAGACAGTATGAGAAAAATAATGTGTTTTGAAAATTAAAGCATGTAAACATGTTCTAGTAGAAATACAAAATGCAAGAATGAACTTAAAAATTTGCTTAATATGGGACCTTTAATAAAACTGATCCATAGTGTGTAAGCAGCATTTTACTGTCTAAAGTGGTTTTAACTACTCTGTATAGTTTGGTGGTGTATTCCAGTGGTTCCAAACCAGGGAGTTTGTTCCCTTCAAATGGCTCAAAAGTTAAATCAGATGTTTGCTTTTTTTGTGAAATAATAGATAATTTTAAGTTGAAATAAAACCATGGGAAATGTCTCTTTGGTGGAACTGCTACGATTCTTAGACATCTGTAATAAAAAAAAAAAAAAAGTTTATTCTGTTGCACTAAACTATCATTATCACATGATATCAAAGTCACATTATCATAAACAGCAGACACACACATGCGCGCACACACACACACACACACACACACACACACACACACACACACACATACAGACAGATAATGTGAGCGCAGAGGGGTACGTTTGTTCCTTTAGTATTTATTTAGTCGTTAAACACCATAAGACAGCATTGGTTGCTGCCGCAGACATCTAGTAGAGAGTTATAAGCAGTGCTTTATGCCACTCAAATATGTGACCAATAGGTGACCTGATTGATGACCTGCAGATCAAGAGGTCACGAGCTGTCAAAAATGTCATTTATATCTGCCAGATGTTTCTGATGCGATTCTTCCGGAACATTCCAGAAAAAAGGGCGTGCCTTAGACCGGATATTACCAGGGAGGACACCGGAAGATGCGTATTAATGTCCCAAGACCGGAAATTGCCTTTTTAAATGAACCATGGGCGAGATACAGGAAGATGCATTTCAAATGAACCAGTGAGAGAAGAGGGGTGGGTCAATAAGTAGTTTGGTTCAAGCATAAAAAGGATATCTTTCCTGGTTGAAACATAGAAAGACAGCCTTTCATTCTACTCACCATGAATGTAAACTTGAATAGCACTGCTTCAGAGATGACTGATGAAGAAGCTGGCTCTTGTTGTATATTTAGTTGCAGCACTGCGTTGCCGATGTGTGGAGAAGGAACTTCGTTGACACTGTTCTTGATTATAAAAAGGTTTATTACATCAAAGATTCCAGCATCAATTTACAGACTCCATGGACATCTGGAGAGGGAACTGACCAATCGATGCCTTTTATCTGGCACAACCCCAAAAACAGGACTCTTCTGTCTTGGGGGCCCTCTGTTCATGTTAACAGTTTCCAGATGTTTTCAATACAAGTGGGGTAAAGTTCATGCATCTCCTTATACCAAATCTTAAGTCAAAGTGTAAATCGTCAGATACCACATTTTTCCCCCCTTCGAGACTTAATAAAGTCTCGAAAAACAAAAAACAGTAAGATTACAACAAAATAACACTTCTCATTACATCAGGTTCCTTATAATATAACCTTTGGAGTGTAAACAAATTAATAGAGTGTATCAAAATGTAATTTATGGAGTGCGAGAGCGAAAAACCTATCTGGCAGCTTTCTTTCCAAATAACCATCAATCAATCAAGATAGGAAAACTCTCTCACGGCCCTTCTGCCCTAGGCGACCACCTCAGTACTCCAGATCAATTAGAAAATAAATCTTTATCAGTTCATGTAAAGATATGGTTTACGCAAATACATATGAAAACCTCAGAAAATGAAATAAAATCAAAACAATGTCCAAATTCAGGCTGGTCAACCCATCGGAACCAAAAAAGGACTATTTCTTTCCCTGCCTAGACCCCATCTCCCTAAGCGTCGAAAAGAAAGAAAACATCTGAGGTCCTCATATATTCACTCCATGACAGAAAATATCATTCTTCAAACAATTAATGCAAAAAGTATGTGATACAAATTATGTATTACTCATACAAACGTATATATATCAGACAAACACAGGAATGTAGTCCACTACACTGCAGTTTCTCAGCAGTGTTGATTATCAATGCAGTATTGGTGTGATGAAATCTGAACGTTTCCACACTGTCCTGGTTCACTGTCCATTTTATTGTCCATATTCGCATCAGTATCCCCTCTGCACATTCTCCCATATGCTCTGGAAGAAAAGAAAACACTGACCAGTATCGATTTCAAAACAACACATGAAAATTAAAACATCAAAAATAAAAATAAAAATGAATGTCAAATAAGAATAAAAATGAATAATATCAAAAATAATATGAATCAAATATGAATAATATCAAAAATCAAATATCAAAAGTAGTATAATATCAAATATCAAAAGTAGTAGAAGGCATTAAACAACACAACAACACTCGAGAATGTGAAAATCATAGCACAATCAGATATTCAAAAAGGATATGCTTCCATCAATACTCCATCTAGTATCGCTTCATCTCCGTCCAAATCAGTCACATTTAACAAAGGCGTCTGAGTACTATCTCCGGGCATCACCACTCCAACCCATCTCAATATCATAGCCTTCGCAAAAGTCAGCAACAAAGTACAAAAGCAAAACATCACACATAGCGCTAAAAGAGCCGCTACTAAAATCTGAACCACTACTGCTCCCACTGGTCCTAATTGATCTTGCAACCAAACATTTGCAGACCATCCAGCTCCTTCTGAGCTACCAAACGCATCCCTTATACTTTTCCATGCATCTATAACACTAGTGATATTATCAGAACTATCAGGAATCAAAGTATAGCAATCATCTCCTGTCAAGTTCAAAGCCACACAAAATATAGTCAAGAGCCATGTCATGTTTTAACAGCATCAGTCTGTGACTTCGCTATTTGACAAATAGTTAAAACCTCTTATCGTCTCATTTGCAAAGCCTTGCAAAGTGTAAGTAATATTATATATATATATCAGTGTGATCTGCCAAAAATGTTACACCATACCAAGGAAAAAGTCCTATTCCCCATTTCTCTCCCAAACTGATTCTCCAGTGATAAGATTCTAGATTATGAAATTGTGCCATCTCTCTCCTCACCCTACTTCCAGAACTAGTGTTAGTTTGAGCTGTCTCAGGCGCTTCCCCTTTTTGAATGGTATAAACCTCGTATGGAAGCTTCAACGTCGCCATATAACAACATCCTATCCACCCATAGGGTAAGAATAAATAGGCTTTATTACCACAAACCCACCAAATATCTTGAAAATTCCCTATAGTCACGTTGCCAGGCAAAAGCTGATCTCTCACCATTACCGTCCTACCCTTTTTACTAGATGGTATAGTGGAATAGTTACTTTATATGTCTCATCACTAACCTTGCGTTCATGCTTATCCAGTGTCATCATATAGTCATCACAATCTGATATTCCCATAAACATTCCTGATCCATCATACGTCTTATTTGAACAAAAACATCCTTTTGCCCTCGCCGGTGTCACTTCCATTGCTTCAGGAACTGCTATTAGCTTATTTTCCTTTTGATCTAACAAATTCACATAGGATAATCCATTTAACCAAGAGCAATCATATTTAGGTCTAAACAACTGTGTTGACAAAGACATCACTACATCTATTGCAGATTGTTGATGATACAACAGCCATGATAGAGCGTAAGATTGACACTTAGTAGACAGAGGTTGAGCCACCGTCTCTAAAATTGAGTCCCACGTGCCAGGTGCAGGTACTTTCAACAGACATGGACCATTCAGTTTCCTAACTGACCTTACAGAATGAGTTAACTGCTGGAACTATAGATTCCTACTAGCCCATCTATCTGTAATTTTCAGAACAGAAGAATCAAATCCATATGCCTTCCATGTAGTTCTCTCTTCCTTAATGAATGGTATTAATCAACCATATCTACTAGTGCTTCACCAAAATTAGAGAACTCGTTTTTTTTCATCCGGGATAATATTCTGAACTGTTTCAGATGAATCTACATCCTTCTCTTCTACCATCTGCTCTCCAATATCAAAAACATCCTTACTGCTATTTTCACCTAACTCCGTTGGTAACACAAACTTCTGGGTTACATTTACTACATTCTTTACTTTCTGAAAAATTGTACTCGGTGTTGACGTCACATTTACAAGGGATCAGCGTTGTTGATTCTTTTGTTTCTTCAACAGTTTGGACCCCTATGCTTTTGCTTCCATCTTTTACCACTAGTGTCACTACATTAACCCTGAGTCCCGACTCTAATCCCTCGCTTTCAAAATGTGGATTATAAAAAATACACTTATAATCACCTTGATTTTCCTGCTGGGAATTATACACATAAAGACTACAATCACCTTTGATTTTCAACCTTCTCTTATCATTCAATAACGCATACTTTCTTGATGTTAATGTTCCTAGCAGGTCTAAAACCCTACCATGACTATTTTCCCACTTAACTCTGAATTTCCCTTCACCACCATTTTCTCTCGTACACTGGCATGGGAGCTGAGCTGGCTTTCCTAGAGACACTTCGACTCTAATTTTCGTAGCATCTTGGGCTGACTTTTTTCCTAACTGGTCTTGGGCTACTTCGTCTAACTGCTTCTCCTGTAACGGAGTTACAGCCCTTGGTGACCTCTGTGGTTTCACCTTCCACTGGGATAGGCTCTGCTGTTTCTGGGACGTACTGAAATTCAATGTCCCCAAATCTCCTTTCCTGTCCATCAATTGCAGTGTCATGTCTGGCATCATCAGAAGTGTACACATGATCATCAGCATTGTCCACATCAGCATTGTCCACATCATGCACATCACGCAGCTCACTTGAGCGACACACCATCAAGGCTAAAGGTAATGCAGCTATCCAGTTCAGCCCTGTATGTTGGCAAATCTTGACAATACGATTTTTCAAAACACCATTCATTTTTTCACAAATCCCTTGGCTTTGTGGATGATAAACTGCTCCAAAACGTAGTTTAATTCCCAATTTTTGAAAAATCAATTTCACTGTCTTATCCACGAACTCTTTCTCATTATCTAAGGATATTCGATCGGGAAGTCCCCACCTGCTTATCACCTCTCTGCACAAAAACTTGGCAACCAACTGAGCATCCTTCCACTTGGTTGGACAGGCCTCCGGCCATCGTGAAAATCTATCCACAACCACTAGCATGTATCTTTTGCCTTCAACTGGTCATATCGACATAGTCAATAACCAACTCACGCATAGGACCTCTCGGGGTCGGAATGTATCCTGGAAGAACAGTCACGCCCCTGCGAACATTATTTTTCAGACAGATTGTACACCTGCCTATGACGTGATCAATCTGTTCTAGCAAATATGGTGCCCAAAAACCATATTCTTGTGATTTTTCTCCTAACTTCCCCCCTCGCAACATGCGCTAAACCATGTGCTTCCTGAATCATCAGACCCAACAGGTCTAACGGTGCTACTATCAACCCTTCATGATTTCTCCAAAGACCAGTAGAATCTTTAACTGCACCTCGGTCTAGCCATAACTGTTTATCAATTGTTGGTGCAGCTTCCTGCATCAGAATCATATCCTTAAGCGTAATTTTGTCTTCTAAGTCTACTCCATGAGTGACCAGAAAAACCTTACCCAATTTGTCAGCTCCTGTGACTGCTTTTGCAGCTTCATCAGTAACTTTTGACACATCCGTTTTATGAGCTGCACACTTAGCTATCGCTATTTCTTTAGGTTTCATCATAGCATGCAACAGTTTCATTATTTGCGCGTGATGCTGTATCGGAGAACCATCTGTTTTCTTAAACCCTCGCCCTTTCCACACTGATCCAAACAAATGACATACATTATGGGCATATGCAGAATCAGTGTATATCGTCACTCGCTTTCCTTCTGCTAACAAACTCGCTTCTGTTAACCCCACAAGTTCAGCAAGTTGTGCAGACGCAGGCTGTGGTATCACTTCAGCCTTTTCAACAACAAATCCAGTTCCTTGTGCTTTTACTACTGCATAGCCAGCACTCAATTTATCTCCCACACGATAACATGACCCATCAGTCCAATACTCCAGGTCTGCCTCACGTAATGGAAGGGCTTGTAAGTCTGATCTAAGCCTCGAATATTTCTCTGCTTCCTGAATACAATCATGTTGCTCACCATCCTCTGGAGTTGGCAAATTCTCGGCTGGATTCACTGTAGCCCACCTTTCCAGGGTGACATCTTCCTGCTCTACGAGCCTATGATAGTCTCTAAGCCTAGACATAGTCAATGTGTATTTTCCATAGTTCAGAAGATTTCTGAGACTATGATGGGTAAGAATTGTTACTGGATAACCCATCGTGACCGATGATGCTTTATCATACATTAAGGAAACTCCTACCATTGCTCTGTAGCATGGTGGTAGCCCTAGTTCTACTTCTGAATAGGCCGTAGAGTAGTAAGAAATAGGTTGAGGGTTCGTCCCCGTACCTGTTGGCTGACAAAGAACTGCACATGCATATTTACCTCCCGTAGAAGTAGACACATACAACAAGAAATTCTTAGAATAGTCTGGAAGTGTGAGTGCTGGTGCCTCTTGTAACCTTTGTTTGATTGTTTCAAATGCCAAAAGGCCTTCCTGTGTCCATGAAAGATTACCATGAAGTTGACTATTTCCAGTATCTTTAATCATAGCTCTCAGGGGTCCCGTCAAGCTAGCATAATTCTCAACCCAAGCCGAAGAATAACCAGCAATACCAAGAAATGTCAACATCTCTCTGACAGTCCTAGGCTTTGGAGCTTTGCGAATTGCCTCCAATTGACTATCAGCAATGCTTCTGTGTCCATGCATTATTCTCTGACCCAAATAAACAACCTTTTCTTGGCAATATTGCAACTTTTTCTGTGAAATCTTATGTCTTTTTTCTGCTAATATCTGTAGCAATTTTATCGAGTCTTGGTGGCATGTATCCTTATTTGGCGCACAGATAATAATGTCGTCCACATATTGTATTACAGTACTTTGCAGTATTTGATCTAGCCCTACTAAATCATCCTTCAATACTTTATTGAAAATATGAGGACTATGTTTGAACCTTTGTGGCAATCGCCTGTACTCATGAGACTGTCCTTTGTATGTGAATCCAAATAAACCTTGACTTTCTACACTAAGTGGAACACTGAAAAATGCACCACACAAATCTAACACCGTAAAGTGTGTCACATCAGGAGGAATCTGAGCTAACAAAGTATGCGGATCTGGCACTTCCGCTGGCAAATCAGTTACTACTTCATTCACTGCTTTCAAATCATGAACCATACGATAAGTCTCATCTAGCTTCTTTACCGGCAACAAAGGCGTGTTACTCTGAGGATTTTGTGTTATCTTCAAAACACCTGCTTTTAAAAGTCCTTCAATTTGTGGTTCAATCCTTTGGATTGCTTCATCTTTCAATGGATACTGATTTTTCCACGGAGGTCTAGCTCCTGGTCGAAGTTCAACCTTTACTGGTTGAGCTGACTTTACACGTCCAATATCAGTACTATGTTGAGACCACAAACACTCTGGCACCTGTCGCATCATCTCCTCTTTCAGAGTGTCTGGATCCATCTTGGCACTGCAGATAGATTCATATGTCATCCGTACAGCTTGTGGCTGTCCCTGTCCTTGAGCTGAAATCATGATTTTGAGAAATTGCTGATCCTCACCTCCTCCAAATCGTCAGATTCTCTCTTATAGGTATAAAGACAGCTTTCTCTGCTTCAGTCATCATTTCTCCTATATCCTTCTGCTCATATTCTTCAGAAACCAACAAGGTGACGTGGCACACTTTTCTCAATCTCAAATTCTTTATCCAGATAATCATCTGTGTCCATCTTCATAGCTGCTCCTTGTGGTCCTAAAATTATGCAACATGAACTAAGTTGGACTTTCTTTGGTTGATGACTCAACCATTCCTCTGAGTTTGGTTGGGCAGCATTCTTGAAATACTTGAGCGTACAATGAAATGGATATTCCGGAAGCCTTGCATCTGTCATGTTTGCAACAATACATTTTTCCCACAATTTAGCTGGTTCCAATCCAAAATACTGAAGAAGCTTCAGTCTCCATTGTCATCAATAATTGGTGAACACTTTCTTTTGGTACTTCCACCAGACAGCCGTCTGGTGTACACTTTATTGTGCAATTCAATCTACACAAGGCATCTCTTCCCAACAATGCAATAGGTGTATGTTCTGATACCAATATGGGTATTGTAGTTTTCTGATTTTTATAGCAGGGCTCAATCGGTTCCGTTAGAGGAATCAGCTGTTTCACTCCCTCAAACCCGATTGTCCGAATCAGTTGATTGGACATGAGGAGATGTGTAGCATCTTCAGGCCGAATACAGGTGAACGCAGCTCCACTATCCGCCATCACTTCCAAAGGACGGTTGTTTACGTTCACCTTAATCGTTGGATCTCTTTCCGGCCCTAATGCTACCAGCTGACACCCCCCTTTCGGATCTTCTGGGCACCTCTAGAATCCTGGTTCCGGGCCCCTGTAGGGGTTAACCGGTCCTCCAAATGGCTTCGACTGGCCCTTGTATTCTCCTCTGTAATTTCCTCTGGAGTTTCCTCCTGATCTGTTACACTCACGGGCAAAGTGTCCAATTTGTCCACAATTATAACACCCTTCTGAAGATTGTTGAGAATATGGATTATATCTTCCTCCTCTTCCTGCACCCCCTCGTCCTCTTGCTCTTCCTCTCCAATTCTGTGTCTGTCCAGAAACTGGCTGTGGGTATGAAACCACTGGTACCACGAATGGTGGTTGAGGCAATTGGGGTTGAACTTGGCTTGACTGGAGTTGTGTCAATGATTGTTGATTTTGTGGGTACTGGTTCTGCATGACCACGGCCTGCTTCTTCTCCTTCCTCTTATTGTCCACAAGTTGTATTTGATTGAGTTTTCTGAGTCTCTCAGTCCTGTTCTTCCTTTTTCCTATATAGCTCGACCTGCTGGGCTATTTGATCTGTATAAGCACATATTGTCATACTCCCAAGTCCCACTACTTCTGCCAATTTGCTTCTTACCGGGGAAGGCAGTCCCTTCTGTAATTTGGTTTGCAAAACTGACTTTTCCAGTTGACTCACATCTGGATCATTTCCTGTAGTGTTTCTACACACTTGGTGAGCTCTTGACACATAAGCTCTTGGATTTTCTTCTTGTCCCAGTGGTTCAATCAAAATGTTGTTTGGATGCACATTTGTTGGATACTCATCTCTCAGCGCCCTCCACAGACGACCTCTGCTTGCGGCCAACAGCTCAGGATCATCAACAGAAGTCCCCACATATTGATGAAGTCCAGTTCTCTGGAAAACTTCTCCCATAGCTGGAACCCCAACAAGATTTGCCAAAAGTCTCCTAATATCTCCTATGGCAAACTGTGTCCCTATCGACATTTCTTCCAACTTTGCAATCCAAGGATGTGCTCCTTCTTGAAGAGTAGGCAACTTATCAAGAATATCTGACATATCGGTTTTCTGCAAAGGCTTATACTCCAAATTCTGTCCTCGAATGATCACTGGAAGCATCTTCCTGCTTGCCTTTCCTTCTCTTGAGCGCAACGTATATCTCTTCTCTGCTCTTCAGAATCCTTTTTTCCGCAATTCTTCCCTCTGTATCTTCAGCTTCTGTAATTCCTCTTCTAATTCTTTTATTTCTCCTAGTTTACTCTCCAAGTATGACAGACATCGCTCCATGTCTTTTTCAACTTCTTCTAACTCAGTTGTTGTAGAACATGATCCCGTAGCTCCTTTAATCTCCTCTTCTCCATCACTGTCTCCATTTTCAGTTTCATCAGAGGTCTGATCTCTCATTTCTTTTTGTCTCTTCCATTTTTCATCACCTCTCTTTTCTGCTCTAGCCAGCACTCGTCTGATTACAGGGTCATATCCTCCCATGATCTCTTCTGATACACTCTGATCATCATCATCGTCATCATCCTTTGTCTTCCTGAACCTCAGTCTGCCCTTAGTTTCCAAACGTTTCGTTTTCTTCTTACTCTTGGAGCTTGGAGTCATCCTTATGGTCGTTTCTGCTTGTCCCACCTCTATTAGTAGTTCATCTTCATCTCTGATGCAGTAATCACCCTTCTGAGTGATCACTGGAAGCTGGGGATAGACGTCCTTGAACTCCGCTTCCTCCTCATAAGGTGGGTTTTTTTTCACTGACTCTGTATATGAGAAAGGTGTATTGACTTCTGCCATTAATTTTTCTGTTAGTTTCTCCTTTTTTGCCATTTCCTCTACACTTCTGTCCCTTTTATCTTTCATAGCCTTTATCAGTTTCTGTCCCTCATTCTCAAATAACTTAAGCGTACCCAACTCTCTTTGTCTCTTTGTTTTACGTTGTTCGCCTTTTTTCCCCTTCTTTTGATCTGTCTTGTATGTGAACACAAGCACTTGAATTATTTTAATTACATCCAGGTTAAGAGTCCCCTCTACTGGCCATGGCTGTTCAATATCAGGCCAGCGTTTGTGCCATTTTCCTGATAGCTTTGCGATATTGTTAACTAGAGGATTGTTCTTTTGTACTACATCAACAAGAGTAATTACTTTCTGATTTTTAATATCCTTTCTCCTGTCCTCTTTTGTATTCCTTTATTGTAAATTATTGGTTTTATATGAGACCACTAATTATTAAACTAAGAATACTTTAAGCTTTATAGCTTATTTTCCCTGCTTTCTTTTATTTATTTATTTATTTTTATTTATTTTTGATAAATGGCAGGTGTCCCACATCCAATATAGAAAGGTGAAGGAATCTAGTCAACTTCAAAGTAATCCAAAAAAATACTTATTATTCAGCAACACTACAGCACCAACACTCCCATATAATAGTGCCCAAACACACATTTAATCAAGAAAGATGAACAAATGCCCGATAAAGAAGAGAAAGTTCAATCTTACCTGAAACTAAAAAAATCCCACACTGCTATGTAGTAAACCAATAACCCAATAAACACCCAATCACCTTAATTTGCCAAATAATCTTAACACTGAATGTCCAACGTAGCTCCAAACAAAACAACCCATACACAAAGAAAATTCCAATGTATACTTCTCAAATGCATTAATTGATCAGTCCGTTGCCAAGTCTCTTGTCAAATGGTCACAATATGGAATATTTTAGGCATGAATTTACACAGGCAAATAAAGTATCTTTTGTAGAGTAATGTAGCTATAATATCCTATAAGGGAAAGCAACCCAAATATGCATCAACAATAATAACTATAAATGAGCATACACATAGATCAGGATGCAGGTGTTTGTTAAGAGTTTGTGGATAAAACAGTTACTGGCCTTTTGATCAGATTGGATCCAGGACTGCTCACGCTGTCGCGTGACGCACTGGCCAGCACCTCCTCTCTCTCTGTCTTCTTCTTCTCGTTTCTCACCCCACAGGAGGAAAAGAAAAAAAAAAAACAGCAATTCTTAGTCTTTTTATCCCACCAGATCATTCACCATAAAATGCAAGTGTTAATTTATTTAAGTAATCACAATTGTTGTGAAATACGTATTTAAAGCACCTTAGATAAAAAATTCATATTTATTCTCATTCATATTCTTATTTATAAAGAGCAACACACATTATTCCACATTTCTGTAAATGTATCAGTGTTAGCCAGCTAATTTCAATTATAGTCCTTTTGCCAGATATTTTAAACCAGAACGGCAAAAAGTGGCAAGACATTAACACAGGTTAGACTATGCAGCTAGAAATCAGCAAGACACCATACAGACCATTACAACAACAAACTTTCTTTCTCAGCCATGCAGTTACAAGAAACAGTAGAGCATTTAGCATAGCTACACATCAAACAGTATCCACATTCAGTATATAAAACCATGCAAACATCAGAACACAACCAAGCAACACAGACCTAATCATCTCCTAGCACCGTTTAAATGTGCAAAACAGTAATGAAAAGATGGAATAGGCTACATCACTCGTGAGGGATGCGTTAAGACTTTGTTAAACAAAGTCCTCCTAGAGGCTCATATCATTTTATGTTTTTTACCTGATTAAACAAAGTCCTTCCTAAAAGACTTATATATATATATATATATATATATATATATATATATATATATATATATGTATATATATATATATATATCTAATATAGGAAATCCTATCGACATCATTCATTCTACAATTCATAAAAAGAGCATGCTTTCTGCCGTAACCTTTATTCCTTATTCCTTTTTTCCTTTATCTTTCCTAAATGTTTGCTACCTTTGAGATGTTGATTCCAATGAGAGGCCACTGACATGATTCGTCAATCATTTGAGTGCATACAATGAATATAATCCTACAAACTCCCAGCATCTTGGAAGCTACATATTCCAAGAGCGGACCCCGAAATCACACCTAGTGAATTTCCCAGGATTTACGGCCCATCTAAGATGGCCTCAAGTCTTCTTTAAGGGCTTTTATTTCTAATTTACGGCGTCCTAGGTAGGCCTTATCCTTATTTCTTTATTCCTTTTATTTTCTCTTATTTCCTCTTATTTCTTTATTCCTTAATCCTTTGCTTTATTTTCCTTTTCCTCTATTTCTCTGTTGTTTTTTTTTCTTTTTAAGCCAAATTCCCTTGGGCCCAGGGTTAACACTCTTTTAAACTATTCTACACATTATCCTCTGTTCTTCACTTTAATTTTCTTTTCCTTTATTTCTCTATCGTAATTACACTCACACACTCCAGGCGTGATATGTGTAAGTATATGATTGGAGTAGGGAACTGACCAATCGATGCCTTTTATCTGGCACAACCCCAAAAACAGGACTCTTCTGTTTTGGGGGCCCTCTGTTCATGTTAACAGTTTCCAGATGTTTTCAATACAAGTGGGGTAAAGTTCATGCATCTCCTTATACCAAATCTTAAGTCAAAGTGTAAATCGTCAGATACCACACACTCCATTGAGTCCATACCAAGGAGGTACCTCCAGCAGGTGGTCATCTTCGTTGATCTGCAAGACCCCAATAACGATATTCCAAGATGCTCTTACAGCACCCGGAGCCCCAAAGAAATGCACATTGTATGGTTATGGTGGAATGTAAGGAGGAGGAAGTGGATGTGAACATTTGTAGCAATGATGAAGAGAATCCCGAGGCGTAGCATACTAGATCGGCCAATTACCCTAGCGATAGCGACTTGGCTAAGATGAACATCATCTTTGAGTCAACATGGCCATCTGTTACCACAACCTCAGGGCGCTGGTGGTTCCAGGCTCTCCTGCTATCCAGGGATTCAGAAGTAAAGAGAACCTGTGACCTGTTTGTTTTGCAAAGATTTAATCCAGACTGCGGTTTATTCCGAACCATGCTAGTCTTACCGGCGTTGGAATGGGCGGATCGGATGACGGAGATGGGGGATAGGGTTACCAGTCTCTTCCTTAGCAGCCGTGGATGGAAAAATACCCTGGTTGTGAAAAAAACTCTAAACTTTTGACGGAACTTTCCTATCCACACTTCCTTTTCAGAATTTTCCTAACCACACCTCCTTCCAGAACATTCCTAACCACAAGGTAAGGGGGTTACAATATTATAAAGACTGAAGCAGGCTGTAGCAGACAGCAACAGAACTTGGCAAGATGTTCAACGGGGAACAGAGGAAACTCACCACGTTGTTTAGCTCAACAACAAAGAGACCCCTTACCCCACGGGTCCTCCTCGCCTCCTCAGAGGTGGACAGCCAAAACCTGGTATGCCCGCCTCCCTCTCCCGAGACAGCGACTCAGGACTACACGGCTGTGCAGAACACTAATAAGACCGAGACACCTGCTGAGCCTCCGGATGAGGAAAACCCTGATTCATCAGAGGAGGATGAAGAGGAGGAGGAGGAGGAGGAAAACCCTGGTTCTTCAGAAGATGAAATGGAGTCAGAAATCCCAGATGAACAGGGTAAGGAAAGGGGTCAGGAGGAGAGTCCTCCAGACGCTCAGGAGGAGAGCCTTCCTCCTGGCCAGGAGGATGAGGTAGACGGTTGGGGTTCTTCTTTTATCATCAACACCATCAAATCGGCGGTTTTTCATCTTCTCAATCTAATTATTCACGACGACAGACGCTCTGAGTGCCATGGCTGTAAGGTTGATCATCCTAGCCAGCGTCAGCATGCATGTCTGGAAGTACTTGAGGACGACTTTTACGAGCGCCGCTTTTACCGCCTGATGAAAAGACTCATCACACCTCGCTTTATTCCCACTATTCAGAGGCTGTTACTCGCACGCAACATCAAAACAGAGGATTTCAGACTCCGTGTGGTCGCAGAGACACTACTCCACGAACTGAAATTAGCAAAGAAAATCTTTGACCCTATCACGGACATGTATGATAATTTGATTGGGCAAGATTCTGTGAAAATCTTTCAACTGCGGATGGTCACAGAGTGCTTCCTGGGCTCGTAAGGGGGATATGTTCCCCTGCTTTTGAACAAAACAAAACGGAAAAAAAAAAAAAATCTGCTTTTTAATAGCTGACATTTTCATATATGTAACCAGTTTGTATCCTTGAAGCTATATGTAACCTGTTTAAGAATTGCATTTTACTTTTTAACAGAAAAAAAAACTAAACAAAAAACAATGTTTTAAATGAGTGATATCTACTTTTTAATATATGTAACCTGTTTTAAGAATTGTATTTACCATCTTATGAAAATAAAGAATAATAAAATGAATAAAGAGTCATTCTTGCGTACGGGTTGTCCTAGAAAACATTATCGGTTTCAGAGGAAAGGATGTCGGAGAAACGGGTGATGGAAAACGTCTATTACAATCCTCAGCATCCGGGTAGCTTTGGGGGTGTACAACGTCTCCGTCAGGGTGTACAGGATGAAACTGGCGAAAAAGTTAGTGTTCGGGAAGTTAAAGATTTTTTATCTGAGCACGATGCTTATACATTGCATAAACCAGCACGAGTACGTTTCAAGAGAAACAGAGTGTTTGTTACTAAACCTTTAAATCAGTTTCAAGCCGACCTATGTGACATGCAGGCCTTGGCTGCACATAATGACGGATTTAATTATTTATTGACCGTCATAGACGTATTTTCCAAAAAAGCATATGTGCGTCCCTTGAAGAGGAAGACGGCTGCTGAGGTCGGAAAAGCGTTTCCCCGTACACCTCCCGTATACAAATTAGAAGATTATGACGGCGAGTCTATCGAGGGTTCATTTTATGAAGCGGAGCTGCAAAAAGTAAAAATGGCTGCAAACAAAATGTTTCAAGTGGAGAAAATCTCGTTGCACCGTCAAGGGCGAAAAACAGGCTTTTGTGCAATGGAAAAACTGGCCAGAGAAGTTCAACAGTTGGGTTAAATTGGCAGATGTGGTCAGTATATAAAAAGTCGGGGTAGAAAGGACATTCCGTCACTCGATTTCAATAGAGAATCATGGAACACACAGACGCAGAGGGCTTTTACGTGACCCTACCTTCCAACGCCAGTAAGGAAATATTTAAAAGTAATACTAGTCGTTGTTACACAATCGATCTGGCTAAACCGATTGAACTGAGCGGCGAATGGGTAGTGGGTCTATACGAAATCATATATCCTCGTACGTGGTATAATTTACCTGCAGATTCGTCCTATTTTGAACTGAACCGAGTGACTGACGAACCTCAACTGTTGGTGAAGGTGAAATTCAATCGTGGCGCGTACTATAACCGCCCTAAAGAGCTCCTGGAATACTTGATCCCGGCGGCCAAAAAGCACGACCCCTCCTTTGACGCTAATTTCAACAATGCGACCAAATGGCTTCAAAGGCGATGGTCTTTACAAAATCCGTACCTATCCCCCGCTGGCTTACATGTTAGGCTTAAAAGCCGGCGAATGGTGGACCCTATACAGGCGTCCATCTACCTACCCCTGTGATTTAAATGCGGGAGTATATAATCTGTTTGTATGCACCGACATTATTCAGTATCAAGCGGTCGGCGACAGCTACTCACCACTGCTTTGTGTGGTGAATGTGAAAGGTGATTTTGGAGTGTGTCAAAAAATTACATCAAAAACATACGCATTGAAATTAAAACCGATCGCAACAGGAACGTGGATTTTGTTTTTGGAAAGACAATTGTCAAATTACATTTTAAACCAGTCCAACGTTCTGTGTAAGGACCCCGGTAAGATGCTTCATGTCTCACTCTCTCGGCTAAGCCGGTAAAATTCCCTGAAACCTCTTCATAAAATCGGACTACATCGGGCACATTTCCGAGGGAAGGCATGGCAAAGTTTTGACGGAATTCTAAATTGCCTAAACGATCGCGTCTTCGTGTCAAAATGTCCTCGTTCTGATTTTCGGTATGTTGTAATGCATCTTCTATAGGATTAAAGTAATTTTCAGAGTCAGGCTGACTCTCTGATGGCAGTGGTGGCTCTGTGTCGGTACTATTTAAAGGAGGATCGGGGGTCTGTGTTTGAAGTATTCAGCTCATATATAGCGTCAAGGAGCTCAGGTGGTATGAACTGTACTGGTTAACCATTTAATTCAATGACAGCCTGAAGTAATTGGAACGGAATTACACAAGACTGCTCAGGATCCATTTTGCGTGTGATTTTTAAAAAAAATTACAAAATATAAAAAAAAATAGAAAGAATTACAAATTAAACATTAAAAATCAAATTCCAAAAAAACTAAATAGAATGTCACACCTAACACCTTACAACTTTTACATTTGAAGAATTGTCTGCACAATGGTCAACAACTTTTGGACAATCTCCAAATTGTTTTCATGATGTCTCTCCCGTCTCACTCTCTGGTCTCTTTGATTGCCCCTTCGTACTGCATCTGTCATAAAACCAGAGAAAATACATCTTTAAATAAATATATTTAATTATGAATACAGTAATAATAATAAAATATATAAATAACATTACCTCTGAGGGGTTCAGTCCTCTCCCTGACACGTCTAACTCGAGGGGCTCGATGAATGTACCTCCGTACCGGTTCTTTCATAAAACAGAGAAAATACATCTGCAAATAATTATATTTAATTATATATAAATGAATAATAAAATAAATATATAAATAGCAAATTACCTCTGAATCGTACAGGGGGCGATGAAGTCCTGGCTCCGTTTTCAGGGACTGCAGGTTCTATAATAACTAGGGCTGTCAATCGATTAAAAAATGTAATCTAATTAATTGCATACTCTGTGATTAATTAATCGAAATTAATCGCATACATAATTAATGGTGCCTGAACTGATACTTTTTAAGAAAGTAAAAAAAGAAAAGAAAAAAAAGGGTACTAAACAACAGTTGGTGACATTAAAGAACAGCTTGTTTATTGCTAAGGCCATATGGTCAAAATTAAATGATTTAATAATAATGTATAACAATAACAATAACTTATTTCACTAGTAAATTGCTGTTGAACGACAAAAACAACAACCAGATAGGAAAAGGACATTTACAATAACTTCAAATGCACCACGAGGCTGTAGTTTACCAGTTTCATTGAACGCACCGTCTGTGTTGTTTCTCCGACGGCAGCTGCAGATTGTTACATACCGGTGTTGAATCCTCTACAGTAAAACACAGTCAAACTTTACACCGTTTAGCGTTAGCTGTCAGCATTTTAACCGTGTTTAATCCAGCTACTAGCTAGCGGTAGGCTAACGTTAGCTGCTGTCGAGTATAGTGTTAACTAGCTAGCGGTAGGCTAGCTGTTGTTGAGTATAGTGTTGACTAGCGTCACATGCAGCGGGGTTTGTGTTTCCTGTATCGTCTGTTTCAGTGGCACCAGATTTTCGTCTGTATGCAAACGTCAATATGGAATGGATTAATCTGCGTTATTTTTTTTTAAACGCGTTATTTTTTCTCAGATTAATTAATCGAAATTAACGCGTTATTTTGACAGCCCTAATAATAACATTTAATAACGTTAGTTTAAAAAAGTGTTAACTAATTTTTTAGTTAATTCTCTCTCTCTCTGGCCATCACCCGAACAGAAGGGCCTGTCTCTCTCTCCCCCTCTCTGGGTTTGTCTCTAACCATTTCCATAAAAATAAGAAAACCGTCATCAGCAGTAAGAGGTATAATATAAAATAACATAAACTAACTTACCCACGCCTTCCTCTGACACTTGCTCAGGAGTCGGTACCGTCTGCTGCGGCGGAGTTTGCACAGGACCCTGTAGCTCAACTATTTCTAGTTGTCCTGGATGTTGCTCGTCGGGTTCAAGGTCCAAAGGAATAATTCGCCCTGCATTATCATCAGATACTTTCAAGATCTCGACATCTTCTTCTTCTTCTTCTTCTTCTTCTTCTTCTTCTTCTTCTTCTTCTTCTTCTTCTTGGGTGTCAGGCGAGGTGCTGGATCCGTTCTCTGGGTATGCAGTTTCTATAATAACATTCAATAACATTAGTTTAAAAAAGTGTTAAAGTTTTAAACTAAGAGTATATCTCTCTCTCTCTCTCTCTCTCTCTCTCTCTCTCTCTCTCTCTCTCTCAGTCTCTCTCTCTCTCTATCACTCAGCCCCCTCTTGTTCACACCCACCCACTGTCCCCATCCATACACACACACACACACACACACACACACACCCTCCCCCTCCCTCACATGCATGTCTCTCCCTCAATCTCACTCTGTGTTTTAAATTGTGAGGTATTAATAAGCAAAAAAAACAAACAAAAAAACACAGAAACATGGTATGCCTCTCCAGTAAGAGTCATAATGTTAAAATAAAAATAGCTTACCCATTTGCAGGGGAGTCGCTAGTTGAACAGTAGGGGGAATTTCGTCAGATATTTCACCTCTTTCCAACAGAGGCTGTATTGGATGTCTGAATTCTGTCTCAATTGTCAGAATAGGGGTAATAATTGGATGCATAATTGGCCGGATGTTGGTCTGTGGTGCGGTTTCTCCCGCCATTATTTCCTCAATTTCAAGATCCCCGGAAAAGACGGCAGGATTTTGGTAATATGCTCTGGCGGTGTCATCGATCATGTCTTGGGTGAGAGAAAAGGTAAAATAGTCAGTTATTTTATTAGTGTCGTAAATAAAGCATTAAATGATTAAACGTTCTCACCGTATTCAGCTTCTGTGATTATAATGTCTCTGAAGTCATCAATGCCCTCTGTTAGGAAGAACAACCATAATGGTTAAAAAAAGAATATTTTCAAAACACTTCAAGTGTTAAGTGTAATTACACAATAATAAGTAATAATAATATAGAACTCACCTGAAAAGTAGTGTGATGCATCATTCTGGCTCCAGTCTAAAAGTACTTCTGTGAGTGAAATGGTTGGACTAGGTTCACATTGTGTCAGTCACTTGGCAGAAAGACATATGTTTCTTCACCGTATGGTAAACAAATACAACTTTAGGGTCTGTGTGTGTGTGTGTGTGTGTGTGTGTGTGTGTGTGTGTGTGTGTTGTGTGTGTGTGTGTGTAGAGATGCATTGACCTTTGGGTTTAGACCATTCACGCTTATTAAAGCTACTTCCTTGGGCCTGTTGTAAGAGGAGCCCTTGCATTTTTGAACATTCCTTTTTTACCGCCCTGTCTTACACACACTCTCTGGGCTCACAGTTATACAAGGTGTTTATCTGCTTCAAAAAGTGGAAAGATAACTATTTCTTGCTCACTGGTTCATTTGAAATGCATCTTCCTGTATCTCGCCCATTGGTTCATTTAAAAACGCAATTTCCGGTCTCGGGACATTAATATGCATCTTCCGGTCTCCTCTCTGGTAATATCCGGTCTTAGGCATGCCCTTTTTTCTGGAATGTTCCGGAAGAATCGCATCAGAAAAATCTGGCAGATGTAAATCACATTTTTGACAGCTCGTGACCTCTTGATCTGCAGGTCATCAATCAGGTCACCTATTGGTCACATATTTGAGTGGCATAAAGCACTGCTTATAACTCTCTTCTAGTCATCGCTGAAGAAGGAACAGAAGTAGCCTGAAATAGATTTCTAACCATTTTTTCAGCCTCATTAAAAGAGAAAATGTTTGTTTGTGCAAATAGTTTGACTTATCAAATATTATTCCACATGTTGGTCCACTTGGATAAACGTAGATGGACATGCCCATTTTTCAACAAATCACCTTTTCAACAGATAAACATGAAACAGTGTCAATAAAGTAGATGTTGTATTTTTCAACATGCAAAAACCACACCAGTGCTACTTGTATTACCTCATGTAAATATAGCTCAGTTTTAATGCTCTTTAAACAGAAAGCTCTTTCACTGGTTTTAAAGTGTGTGATAAAAACAACAATGAAAACTTAAAAATTGGATGGTGACTAAAGAAAGGGACATTTGAGCATTTTATAAATGATTTGTGATGTGTTCGTGGCAGACTGCTCATCGTGTTCACCACTAGCAGATGTTTACTGTTACTAGATGTTTTACTGAGTCATTGCACCTGTCTTCCTGGATATAGTTGTGCAAAAGGCAGAAACTGTACGTGATGCGTCACGTCATTGCCTATCACTATGAAGTGGTATGTGTAACAACATAGGCACGTTAATGCCATTTGAGCAAACAAAGTCTTCAAGAGTTTTTGTTAAGATGGCATTAAAATGCCTTAAACACGTAGAGTTTGGTCGCGTTAACATGCTTGTTTTTATCCGTTAACAAAACAAAAATTGAATCAGGGGAGATCAAGCTATCTGACAGATATTGACATCATGGCATCTGACCAATCAGCAGTGGCCTGGAGCACCTCAAAGACAGCCATCTTGCAGAAATCATAAATATTGCTTTTTTGAACCTGGCTTCTCCCACAGCTATGGTAATAACATCATAATTAAACATGGTAAGTTGATGTAACTCACACATTATTTGGTTGAATAGCTGTGTTAAAGATTGAGATTGTTGTTATTTGCACAGCATTTCTTAAAATTAGTTTAATGTTTGGCTGAAAGCTAGATGCACCATATTTGATCATATGCCCCGTTCACCTAAGACTAGCATGAGTGGCACAAGTGTCCATTTTTAGACATATGCCTTATGAATGTATGTTTTTTATTATAATTAAATGGCATACACAGGTGCTTATTGTTAGTGTGAGGCCTTGTACTGTGTGAATTGATTTTAATTACTCAATATTGGTTTGTGATAAAACACAATTATGAGCATAATATAAGTGGTACTAACAGTAATTATAATAGATTTTTCTGTTTTTATCGTGTTTTTATATTTTCTATGTCAATACTCTTTTTTTCCAGTAGATCTACATTACACTGTTACTGTTTTCCTCAACAAATAAATCAGAGTTGGCTTAATATTGACTTAAAAACAATCAAGAGCCGGCACCAACGGAAAAGAGGCCCACTAACAAAAGGAAGCCAGAACCCCGGGAACCCTCTGGCAGAGGGCGACCCACCCCTGCCTTATTACCAGCACATTCCCCCTGACTTCATCCAAAGTCCATTCGATTATTTCAGCAGGTACTTAAGTCATGAAGTAATCTTGCACATAACATATCAAACCAACTTATATGCAACCCAGATGAACATCAACATCACCTTTGCCACCACTGATGATGAAATTATGAACTTTGTGGCTCATAATTTCATCCTCAGTGGTGGCAAAGGTGATGTTGATGTTCTGGTTCCCGGGGTTCTGGCTTCCTTTTGTTGGTGGGCCTCTTTGCCGTTGGTGCCGGCTCTTGATTGTCATCATTTTCGTCCAGGTCCTAATCTACAAGCACCTCCACTGCAGGCCGCACGCACTTCCTTTTGGCAGAAGAGCCATCAATGTCCAGGTTGTGGGTGGGTGGAAGGAAGTCGGGACCTGCCACATCGTTGTCTTCTTCCTCTGAGCTATCATCATCATCGCTGATGGCAGTGTTTACGGGAACAACAACGGTATCCCTCTCCCCATAAAAGAGCCGAGCAGACAGCTGCAAAAGGAATATGTTTTTAAGTCAATATTAAGCCAACTCTGATTTCTAGAAATGCTATGCAAATAACAACAATCTCAAATTTTTAACACAACTATTCAACCAAATAATTTGTGAGTTACATCAACTTACCATGTTTAGTTATGATGTTAAATGTATTTCTGTATTCTGTATTTCAGTATCAGTAGCCTTCCCCAAGACAGAGATGTCTCTAAATAAATGTTCCTTGCAGTTTTTGTGTGTTTTTCTCATATTTTTTTTAAATTCTCTAGTCTGTCAGTCCACTAATGTTTTAAGAAGACCTCCATTGTCCCTGTCCCAAAAAAGGCCAAATCCCTTTTCCTAAATGACTACCGCCCAGCAGCGCTCACCCAACAGTGCAGGAAGAAGGCCAACAGGATCATCAAGGACCCCAATCACCCCGCCCACAAACTGTTCTGCCTGCTATTGTCCGGCAGATGGTACGGCAGCATCCGGTCCCGCACCACGAGGCTCAGGTGAAGCTCAGGGACAGCTTCATTCTACAGGTCGCAAGACTTTTAAACTCTTGAGCTCATTAATATTGTCACTTTACTTTTATACAATTTAACTTACTGTTTTAGACCTCTTTACAACTGTGCATATATACTTCTCATTATGCATCTATTAACTACATCCCTGTTTACATTACAGTGTATTCATTTTGCAATTACTGTCTACCATAAATACACATTTTATTTTATATTTTATATATATATTTTAACTTCTGCACTATTTAATCTTAGATTTCCTTTATTTACTTGCATGATTTTCTTTTTATACCTATTTATCGAGCATTGTTGGAGGGAGCCTGAGATCTAAGATTTCATTGCCAAAGAATGCTTCTTTGTAATTGTTGGGCATATGACCATAAATTACTTGAAACTTCAAATGGGATTGGATTCATTGATTTACAAGCGTATCAAGCTTCTGTGATGAAGTGGTATGGTTCAAGTAGCTTTACATGAGAGATGTACACAGCAATGTTGGATAATCAGAGCATTGATCTATTAAACAGGCACTTGAGCATCAGTGGTCTCATGAAGCGTAGGTTGACAGTGACATCTAGTGGAAAAATAAAAACTTACATATCAACTGTGTCTATTTCCATCATTTCCTTCATGATCACTTGACCTTTAGACCTCACACTGGATCAAACCAACAAATTCCTCTGGATCCATTTGTCGTTAAGCAGCTTCTTCACTACAGAGTGAGGAGGTTTTATCTAAGATAATACACAAACTCTTGTGAAATCAAACTAATCAGACCAAGCTACACGCAGGATCAGATACTTCTGCCCTGACATTTACAAAAACAGATTTGACATGATTAGAAAAGGCAGCAATTCATTGTTCTCATGCAGCCAACTCACCTTAATGCACAACAAAAAAGTACTGAGCTACAAAGTGTGCCCCCATGCGTAAGTTTGTTTCTGTGTGCGTGTGTATGTGTGTGTGTGTGTGTGTGTGTGTGTGTGTGTGTGTGTGTGTGTGTGTGTGTGTGTGTGTGTGTGTGTGTGTGTGTGTGTGTGTGTGTGTGTGTGTGTGTGTGTGTGTGTGTGTGTGTGTGTGTGTGTGTGATGGGGTGGTGGGTGGTGAGGGGGCTCTCCAGCCTGTGCCAGAGTCTATGGAACCTGATACTTGATGACTCCCCATCACAAGAATGTGAGTTTCCTTCTCTCAGAGTATCTGGCCCGATGCCCGGCCACATCTCCATCTCTGTGTTTGTATGTGTGTGTGTGTGTGTGTGTGTGTGTGTGTGTGTGTGTGTGTGTGTGTGTGTGTGTGTGTGTGTGTGTATCTGTGTGTGAGTGTGTTACTTGTTACTATTTGCCCCTTTTTTCAAAATGAGCGGCCTCTTTCAGCACAGTGAGACATTCTTTGTATGATGGTTGTCTGATTTGTTTTCTTAGTCTTCTGCTAACGTGCTGTCACTTTCATTTGCAACTTTCTGTCTGAAAAAAGGGGTGCTTCCAGGCTTTGAGCTACATGGGTCTGAATACAGGAGATAGAACAAAAAAACTTCTAAGTGTTTCTACCATATTTTCAGATGATCATTTTATGAGGATTCACATATCCTGGAAATAAGTGTTATTCACCAACTTTTTTCATTGTCACAGGAAACTACCTGGACAGAGGGCTAACATCCACCATAATGTTTCTGCTGACCTCCAGTGGTTTTAACTTATCACCTTGCTTCAGTGATGTAGAAGTGTACTTTTTGATATATAATATGTATATATATATATATATATATATATATATATATATATATATATATATATATAACTTTATTTGCATATTTTCACAAATATGATGTGATACAAACAATGTTTGAACAATTCAGCATCGTACTTAGAAAGATGTAGAAGTGTACAACCTTTTCTTAGCACTTTCTGCATTCTCTTTGTAAAATTCAACATTGCCAAAAATGGTCATATATTTGGGCTACTTTTCCTCCTCAGGAGCTTCAATAAAAAATCTGTCATGTAGCAAATTTATTAAAACACACTGACATTGGAGTGAGGATAGATGTATGCTGCACTTTGTTACACATTATCTGTTGTCTTTGTAATTTAACATATATCACGTTTACTGTTTATTGTGCCATAAAACACCTGCATCATCAAATTACTTTTTTTTTTTTTAATCAACACACGCCAGGGACAGTAATAATAAGTCTTAAGTACAAACCCTAATCACCTGAACAAAAACATTATTTATTCTTCATATATTTCAACACAGTGTGATGTCATCCAGATGTAATAATACCACCAGTTACTAACTCAAAATCTATAGCGCTGCTATATATGTGATATTTAAATTACAGAGAAAAAGATTAAACAGTTAGTCCTCAAATTGCTCAAGGTACCAATGGACTTTCAATAAACCCACATCAAAATACAAATATATGCCACAGAATATCCTGTTTTAATCCTAAACTACAGAATATTGCTACATCTGACACATCTGTATTCTTATATCTTTTCAAGAGATCTTTTCAATCAGACAAACAATATTATATGGATTCCTGGACATACACTGCTTAAACGTACATTATGTTGTTTTCTGCTGCTAGGAGTCTCTCAATCAAACCAATAACAAAAGTTGCAGTTTGGTTGCTTCTCCGGAACCATCACCTTATCGTGGTGGAGAGCTTTGTGTGTCCCTAAGAACCTGAGGGCTGTGTTGTCTGGAGCTTTGTGCTCCTGGTAGGGTCTCCCAAAGTGGTCTCAGGTGAGGGGCCAGACAAAGAATGGTTCAAAAATCCTATGAAAAATCGAGGAAGGGATAAAGTGACCCTGCCCGGAGGAAGCCCGGGGCCCCCGTCTGGAGCTAGGCCCAGATGGAGGGCTCGTCAGCGAGCGTCTGGTGGCCGGGTTTGCCACGGAGCCCGGCCGGGCACAGCCCGAAAAAGCTACGTAGCGGGCATCTCTCCATCCCATGGGCCCACCACCTGTGGGAGGAAGCGCTGGGGTCGGGTGCGCTGCCACATGGGTGGCAGTGAAGGTCAGGGGCCTCGACGGACCAGACCCGGGCAGCAGAGGCTGGCTCTGGGGACGTGGAATGTCACCTCTCTGTGGGGGAAGGAGCCGGAACTTGTGCGGGAGGTGGAGCGCTACCGGTTAGATCTGGTGGGGCTTACCTCTACGCACAGTCTCGGTTCTGGAACCATACTCCTGGATAGGGGTTGGACTCTTTTCTTCTCCGGAGTTGCCCAGGGTGTGAGGCGCCGGGCGGGTGTGGGGATACTCACAAGCCCCCGGCTGAGCGCCGCTACGTTGGAGTTTAACCCGGTGGGACGAGAGGGTCGCCTCCCTACGCCTGCGGGTTGTGGGGGAAAACTCTGACTGTTGTTTGTGCATATGCACCAAACAAGAGTTCAGAGTATTCGGCCTTCTTGGAGACCTTGAGTGGAGTCCTGCATGGGGCTCCAGTCGGGGACTCCATAGTTCTGCTGGGGGGACTTCAACGCGCACGTGGGCAATGATGGAGACACATGGAGAGCGTGATTGGGAGGAACGGCCTCCCTGATCTAAACCAGAGTGGTTGTTTGTTGTTGGACTTCTGTGCTAGTCATGGATTGTCTATAACGAACACCATGTTCGAACATAGGGATGCTCATAAGTGTACTTGGTACCAGAGCACCCTAGGCCAAAGGTCAATGATCGATTTTATAATCGTTTCATCTGCTCTGAGGCCGTATGTTTTGGACACTCGGGTGAAGAGAGGGGCGGAGCTGTCAACCGATCACCATCTGGTGGTGAGTTGGGTCAGGGGGTGGGGGAAGACATTGGACAGACCTGGTAAGCCCAAACGGGTAGTGCGGGTAAATTGGGAACGTCTGGAGGAGGCCCCTGTCCGACAGACTTTCAACTCACACCTCCGGTGGAGCTTTTCGTGCATCCCTGTGGAGGCTGGGGGCATTGAACCCGAGTGGACAATGTTCAAAGTTTCCATTGCTGAAGCTGCGGTGAGGAGCTGTGGTCTTAGGGTCTTAGGTGCCTCAAGGGGCGGTAACCCCGCACCGTGGTGAACCGGTGGTCAGGAAGCCGTCCGACTGAAGAAGAGTCTTTCCGGGATATGTTATCCCAGATGACTCCGGAGGCAGTTGCAAGGTACCGAAGGGCCCGAAGGGCTGCAGCCTCTGCCGTGAAAGAGGCAAAGCAGCGTGTGTGGGAGAAGTTTGGAGAAGACATGGAGAAGGACTTTCGGTCGGCACCAAGGTGCTTCTGGAAAACCGTTCGCCACCTCAGGAGAGGGAAGCGGGGAACCATCCAAGCTGTGTACAGTAAGGATGGGACGCTGTTGACCTCAACTGAGGAGGTAATAGGGCGGTGGAAGGAGCACTTTGAGGAACTCCTAAATCCGACTAATATGCCCTCTATGGTAGAGGCAGAGCTGGAGGATGATGGGGGATTGTCGTCAATTTCCCTGGTGGAGGTTGCTGAGGTAGTTAAACAACTCCACAGTGGCAAAGCCCCAGGAATTGATGAGATCCGTCCAGAAATGCTTAAAGCTCTGGGTGTGGAGGGGTTGTCTTGGTTGACATGCCTCTTCAACATTGCGTGGAAGTCTGGGACGGTGCCTAAGGAGTGGCAGACCGGGGTGGTGGTTCCCCTTTTTAAAAAGGGAGACCAGAGGGTGTGTGCCAATTACAGGGGTATCACACTTCTCAGCCTCCCCGGTAAAGTCTACTCCAAGGTGCTGGAAAGGAGGGTTCGTCGATAGTCGAATCTCAGGTTGAAGAGGAACAATGCGGATTCCGTCCTGGTCGTGGAACAACGGACCAGATCTTTACTCTCGCAAGGATCCTGGAGGGAGCCTGGGAGTATGCCCAACCAGTCTACATGTGTTTTGTGGATCTGGAGAAGGCGTATGACCGGGTGCCCCGGGAGATACTGTGGGAGGTGCTGCGGGAGTAAGGGGTGAGGGTCCCTTCTCAGGGCCATCCAATCTCTGTACGACCAAAGCGAGAGCTGTGTCCGGGTTCTCGGCAGTAAGTCGGACTCGTTTCAGGTGAGAGTTGGCCTCCGCCAGGGCTGCGCTTTGTCACCAATCCTGTTTGTAGTATTTATGGACAGGATATCGAGGCGTAGTCGGGGTGGAGAGGGGTTGCAGTTCGGTGGGCTGGGGATCTCATCGCTGCTTTTTGCAGATGATGTGGTCCTGATGGCATCATCGGCCTGTGACCTTCAGCACTCACTGGATCGGTTCGCAGCCGAGTGTGAAGCGGCTGGGATGAGGATCAGCACCTCTAAATCAGAGGCCATGGTTCTCAGCAGGAAACCGATGGAGTGCCTTCTCCAGGTAGGGAATGAGTCCTTACCCCAAGTGAAGGAGTTCAAGTACCTTGGGGTCTTGTTCGCGAGTGAGGGGACAATGGAGCGGGAGATTGGTCGGAGAATCGGCACAGCAGGTGCGGTATTACATTCAATTTATCGCACCGTTGTGACGAAAAGAGAGCTGAGCCAGAAGGCTCAATCTACTGGTCAGTTTTTGTTCCTACCCTCACCTATGGTCATGAAGGCTGGGTCATGACCAAAAGAACAAGATCCAGGGTACAAGCGGCCGAAATGGGTTTCTTCAGGAGGGTAGCTGGCGTCTCCCTTAGAGATAGGGTGAGAAGCTCAGTTATCCGTGAGGAGCTCGGAGTAGAGCCGCTGCTCCTTTGCGTCGAAAGGAGCCAGTTGAGGTGGTTCGGGCATCTGGTAAGGATGCCCCCTGGGCGCCTCCCTAGGGAGGTGTTCCAGGCACGTCCAGCTGGGAGGAGGCCTTGGGGGAGACCCAGGACTAGGTGGAGGGATTATATCTCTAACCTGGCCTGGGAATGCCTCGGGATCCCCCAGTCGGAGCTGGTTAATGTGGCCTGGGAAAGGGAAGTTTGGGGTCCCCTGCTGGAGCTGCTACCCCCGCGACCCGACCCCGGATAAGCGGATGAAGATGGATGGATGGATGGATGGCAGTTTGGTGACGTGAAGTTTGGGATCAAGGGAGTTGTTGTCTTCACCACCCTTGCCGTCATTGCAGTCAGCTTCTCCTGGTTAGGATTCCTTTAGTGTTCAGCCACATTATCCGCAGAGGTTTCCTCCTCTCCAAAACAAACAGACCAGCAGGTTATTAAAACTAGTAAAAACAGTAAAGCAGGTTCATGTTAAAACTCAGTGTTCCCTCTGCAGACAAAGGACGTCCGTGCGAGCTGAGCTGCCACTAACGTTTACTTAGCTTGTTTCTCTGACAACTTAAGATTCAGATGTCAGATGACTAAAATCCTTCATCCGGTTAAAATATATAGTTAAAAACCACTGAGATCAAAAAAGTGTATCATAAAAATGTGGCTCAAAACTGGATAAAAAGTAAATTAATGATAGCTTCTGCCACACAACCACAACGCTGATTCATGCACAAAGGGGATATTACGCCATTGACAGGTGACCAAATAATAGATTGTTACCTTGAATAAAACTACAGATTTGTCTTGTTTGAACATTGTTGGAAACATTTGGGATATTGTAATTACACAACTCAACAAAATATATAACATATACATATGTGCATATATGTTACATATTATACCTTTAGCGTAAAAGCTAGTCATTCTCAGGGAGGTTGATATATGATGTGAAAGCAGTAAGACAAATAACTCATAATTTCCAAATACATGCTCTATAGTTTTAGAAATTGGAATATACTTGTCCAGTCCGTACAGGCAGGCGTTGATTTCCATTGATTTCTGTCTGCAGACTCTTGAGACTTGCTTGAGTAAGTCGGTCCAACACAATGAACGTCAAGTCTGTATTCATTTTTGTCAATGTCATCCTGCACAAACACAAAACAGCATTATCATACAACAATAGATATTGTATAGATATTGGAAAACCAATTAGCTACCTATAATGGTAGAAAAACTACATCTAACAATATAAAAGACACTGTAGTTGATAGTTTCACTTAGCAGACGTTTTATACATAAAAACTAAAGTAAGAGGAACTGGTGGATTTTCTTTTTATATTTTTCACCAGCTACTCTACACAATAATCAAACGTCCTCAAAAAATGTTATCTGTTTTTGTAAAATTTTCTTATCCTATTTGTTTTGCACAAGTGATGGTAAGGTAGAGAATATTGAGAGAAAACTCCCCTTTGGCATTGCCACTTGAAAAACATTAAGTGTCTTACTCGCTCACTCTGAATGAAGTGCTGGATTCTGTTTCCCTTCTTTAACATTCAATAAACTGCACTTCCCAGAAACCAAAACACGATACAGTCAAACGTTTGTGTGTGTGTGTGTGTGGTTGTGTGCGTGCGTGTGTGTGTGTGTGTGTGTGTGTGTGTGTGTGTGTGTGTGTGTGTGTGTGTGTGTGTGTGTGTGTGTGTGTGTGTGTGTGTGTGTGTGTGTGTGTGTGTGCGTGTGTGTGTGTGTGTGTGTGTGTGTGTGTGTGTGACAACAGGAGAGGCGAGTGAGAGCAGGTATGAGTGAAGACAAAGGCTCACTTGTTCACAGCAGTGCTTTATCCTCATTACACTCCTCATTTGTTTACACTGTTAACTCTCTCACTTCCTCCATCCTTCACTGCCCCTCTCTCTCTCTCTCTCTCTCTCTCTCTCTCTCTCTCTCTCTCTCTCTCTCTCTCTCTCTTTCTCCCTCTGGTGACACTATCATTCAGTACACGATCTGTAATCAGTGTTTATACTCTTGCCGCCCTTCACTTATGACATGAGTTGCAGCTCAAACATGTTACTGTAAATTGGTCCGTACACCATGTGGGCAGGACATGCAGGCTTACAAACACTTCACATCCAAATCAATAAGCTGAGGTGCTAAGCAAGATGAGGAGAAGTCAGCAGACTTATTTAAGAAGATGATGAGGAGGGTGAAGTAGTTTGGATGAAAGAAAAGAAGGGATTGCAGATGCTCAGAGAAAAGTGGAGAAAGTGTGTTTGGTGGTGATGAGTATATCAGTGGGTGCAAGGAAGATGTGAGTGAGGGGGTTAACTGTGAAGCTCTTGGTTCACAAAGAGACAGGCCTGCAGAGTTAAAATCAGACAGACAGAGAAAATGGGAGTAGAAGAGAGAGAGCTGAAGAGAACGAAGAGGGAGAAGGGAAGAAAGAGGGAGAGTGAAAGAGAGCAAAAGACAGAAAGTAATTGGTTCTATGATGGCTTCCAGCTGCATGGCACTTAACCAGACCAACTCTTCATGACACACACACACACACACACACACACACACACACACACACTTCAAGTCAGTAGTGCACCATAAACATAAGATCTTGTCAGTTTCTGACAATATATATATATATATATATATATATATATAACTGTGACATGCTCGGTTGCTCAACGTAATAAACACATTTTGTGATTGAAATAATGACCTGTTACTTCCAATAAGTTCTTCCTGAAAATGTATAACACAAATATAAATGTGTGTTTGTCCATACTGGCTGCATGATTCAGGGGCCAATTGTTTTTTTTGTTTTTTTACCTCTGCAGCAGAATCCTTTGAGGCATCAAAGCAGCTACCACGATGGTGCAGAAGACTTACAAAGATTACAAAGTGAACTACTCATCTATTCCATAACTCACTTCTGCAATATAAAAGCTTGTCATTTTAGCATGAATACAGATAGAAAATAGCAACCTATTTGTGCTGGTAAACAATTTGAAACTGGTTAGATGCGTTTATAAAGATTCTCCTGTGAACAGTGGAGTTTAAACTCAGCTGGAGTTGTTATAGTAACACTTGGTGATTTAAGCACATATGGGCAGATGTGAATGGGTGTGGTAGTGATGTATGTTTGTGTGTATGTGAATGTTGGAGGCATAATGTAGCATCTGTTTGAGAGATAGTAAATTAGCAAGTTTTGCTTTGAGGGAAACAAAGTGTCACTCAAAACAAATTGCTAACACACACGCACACATACTCGCTAATACAGAGTGCTCAGCACAACATAACCACAATCACACAAGCTATCATAAAACATCAAATAGTAGAAACATGGTCAATAACTCAGGGACAAATCAGGGCAGTGTAGCAGGAGAGAATGACAGATTAACACTGGCGTTAACCATTTTACAACTTGAAACACTGTCAACAAATAAACAATCAAAATGAATTATGGTAATGGAAACAAACACAAACACAAACAAGTTATGAAAGTGTTAAATTAACAATCAGGCACTGCCAAAGAAACTAATATTAACTCACTGCATATTGTATGAATGCAAATATCATAGGCGCGAACAGTTCCCTTTATGCTTGATTTTGGCATTTCCACTTAAAGATTTTTTTCTGTTAGCGTTTATGAGCATTTCCAAAATGCAAATTCACTGTGACAGATGTAAAAATGACTTCCACAACTTGACAGACTTACAAAAAAGTAATTAATTATTGCTTTTTTTATGATGTAGCGGAGCTTGGCTGAAATATTTATTAAAACAGAGATTTGTTGGCCAGTTCAACAGCTCATTTTCAGCTCTAATGTTTATACTCTGAAGAGAATATCTCTAATTGATATGCAGCTAACACTTTGCTTTACACTGTAGGTTAGTCATGGGCTATTCAGTAAAACTGTAACTCCTAAAACAAGGCTTAAGATGGCTAATCCATGTCTTGAGTCAGTAAAGCTGTCTGCTGTTTGACATTCTCACAGCTTCTTGCTCTTTCTCCCTTTCAACCCTAGTTGCCTGGAGGCTTTATCCCCTAAGTCAAAACATTGGCTGCTCCAATATTTTAATTCCTTTTTGAAAACTTCTCCTATATGGCTCATGCTCATCTGTTTTGTATGTGGCCGTGACCAGAAGAATAATGTTATTAGAGTCCAAGTAAAGACAAGAGCGGTGTTTGGATCAGATAGAGCTTGATGAGAGCTGGAAAGAGCAAGTAAACGTATCTTTGTGGCACGCCAAATTTCTGCCTCTCCCTCTCTTGCATTGATGGACGTCCACTCCTCTGCTCTTGAACAGATGGTAAAGGCATTAGAATGGAGATCTTCAGAAACCAGAGAAGTAAAATGATTATCTCTGACATTTCAATACAGCCTTTAGTCCAAGCTTCCACAAGGGCTTCCAAATCCAATTCAAGCTAATCTAGACTCCTATTCACACAGCTAATCCTTCTCAAGGATCTTCCTCTTTAAGCCCCTTGGATCACTGCTCCTCAAAATCATCTCAAACAATTTACAGTGTGTAGAGTGCACCCACAACATAAAGACACCATGGTGTAATGACATTTAAGCCCTCAGATACTGACTGGAAGTGACTGTATCCATTTCTCTCTGTTTTTATGCTCTCGGCAGGAGACGGGCCAAATCCTTGGCTATGGCATAGTAAATTAGAATTGCATGAGTTGACTGTGGTCTTCACTTTCGCAGCAATATGAGCAGTTATCAGAATTACACAAGAAAGTCTCATTATGCATGCTGGTAAATGACTATGTGTATGTGTGTGTGTGTGTGTGTGTGTGTGTGTGTGTGTGTGTGTGTGTGTGTGTGTGTGTGTGTGTGTGTGTGTGTGTGTGTGTGTGGATAAGAGAAAATGTATGTGTGCAGCCTGTATGTGAGTGTAGCAGTGAAACCCTAATTAAGCTGTCGGATGGTGCAGCAGATTAGACAGACCCCCTGCAGACTCTTCAGCCCCGGTAGGCAAACAGGCTTCATCTCTCAGCCAGCCAACCCAAATACAGCTCAGTCCAGCACTACCCAGAGCTCAGCAATAGCATCAGTGGTCACTACACCCAAATATCTTTAGCCCAGTGAGGCCAGATCAGATGGCATGCCAGTGCCACCAGCCCAGACTGCTGGTTGACTCTGAGGAGACTGGACAGAGATTTTATCTTCATCTGAAGGGGAGATTATTCACCCTTCTCACAGCAGAGCATACAGTACACACACTTTTACTCACATGCATTAAGCACATATGCACATGCACATAATTCTTAAACACCAACACAGAAACTGGTGTCAGAGATAAAGTTTAGTAAGGAGAAAGAGAAGAGGGGATTGAAGGTTTTGCAGAGAGCAAAGTGTTTGTTTCATGGTTTAGAAAAACCACAAGATTATAAGGTTCGTGTGGTGTGTGTATGTGTGTGTTTTAAGATACTCCACCACAAAGGGAAGGAAACTCTAGCCTCGGCTTTGTACACTTAACAGTTGACACTACTGTAAGAGGCATGATGGGGCAAATGTTAAAATAACTTGCATACAGTTAATATTATTTCTTCTCTCGCTATCGTTCTTTTTCTCACACATAATCACAAACACGCGTGCGTGCACACACACACACACACACACACACACACACACACACACACACACACACACACACACTTACTCTCTTTCAACATTCACACCATGACTGTGTGTGTATACAGCAATTATTCCAATGCATCTGCTGTCAGTTTGCATTCATTAATGAGGTAAGTTCTGTTCTGTTATTTTCCTTTTCTTGCAGTCCCACTCAGCACTGAAATGTGCTGTGTCTCTGAAGGTTTTGTGAGCCCTGCATCTTTGGTGGCTGCATATCTTGACCTCGGTTTAAATAAATTAACGAAGGAGGTTGCTGCACAATTCTCACCATATGAATTACACATATTTTATGTGTCTCTGTTGGATTTGTGGGTTTTTTATCCAGGGTGGCCAAAGATTCTGATCTGTGCTTCTCTTACATGTATTACAGCATCAAATACAGCATCCTGTCTAAAGGGAACACTGCACTGTTACTCCACCTTACAGTGTGAGAACCGACAAACAAACAAGAAAATCAAGAAAATGACATTTTCACCTTTCAAATGTTCGCATTTTTGTTGCGTGCCTGTGCATGGCCTGTGTTTGACTGCAGCTCGTCCTGAAGGATGCAAGGCTCCTCTTCCAGACTCTAAAAATGGCTGCCTGGAGGCATGGAGGAATAGGGCTCCTTTTATTAATGCTACACATTTGATTAATCTGAGCAAATCTGTTCCCCATCCAATGGCTGACAGCTCTGGGGCCGAGGCAGGGACCCCAATACACACACACAAACACTGTCAGTGAGTGTTGACACAGTCCAGATGTTGGCAGCTCTGTTCCAAATGAAAGCAGGGCAGTCGGCCAACAACCTGAACCACTCTCCCCATCAAATGATATGTTTACAATAATACTGTTCTGAGACTCAGGAGACACACGCACATGTGCACACACACACACACACACACACACACACACACACACACACACACACACACACACACACACACATTTAGAAAACATGCAAGCACATTCTCAAAGCAGGGGAAATGAACTAATGGAAAGCTAGCGTGCACATGGGTGCAAAAGCGAACCAACTTGTGGTGGCGCAGAAAGAGGGAAATAGAGAGAGTTTGTTAAGGCAGAGAACAGAAGAAAAAACAGAAAATAGAGAGGCAAGGTGTGACAAATAGACTGATCAAAAGAGAGGAGCGAGTCATTATCATTGCCTTGTTTGGATCTGTATTTCCCCTGCAATGTCAGTCAGACAGAGAGAGGCAGGGGATGAAAAAATAATAGTGTAGTTATGTAATGTGCCTCGGAGGGTTGGAACTCAAACAGAGAGAAAAAGAAACACAACTGGTTCCACACAGAGGTGCAGCAAAGGTCAGACTGTACCTACTGTTTTCTATAGCAAGCATTGTATACCTCTGGACCCCAAAAAACTACGTGACCCACTTTTGCAGGACCAAATATTGCTAACCACCAGACCCTGATTCTTCTTCCCTTTATCAGGCCACTACACTTAATAAATTATTAGTGTGAGCCTAAGGGCTGTCAATACTCATTGTTTCTCAAACATCACACATTTATCACAAATATTAAAAACATAATCACAAATTTATGCCGTTTTCCCCCCATCATGACAAAAATAATTTGGCAAACCTTTTTTCTCTCAAAGCTGCCTGGGGGTCTCTTTTTTCTTTCTCACACACACACACACTTCTGTTGACACACTAAAGTATCTGCACAGGTGTTTTTATCTAATGACTGCCTGAGAACATTTCTATATATTGGCACATAACCAAACATTGTCAACATGCGTCTAGTGAGCAGCCACTCCATTTCAGTCTGCTGACTCTAATCACTCGTTTGTTCTCAGCATGTTACTCTTGACTGTCACACAGTGTCAAACCTTCACGTGTAACTGACAGCTCAAAGCTTCACTCTTCTTCATTGTAAGTGGACACACACATGCCAAATGCACACATGCAGGTGTATGTGTGCATGTAGGCGCATATGTTCAGAAATGTGAAGATTTGTTTGGATAACATTACATGCACAAACGTGCAGGTATTGCAATAAACTATCTATAGCTATAACTATAATCTTTGTTGCTGTTCGGTTCTGGACTATTTCCTGGAGCTATAACAATCAGATAATATTTCCTTGTTGTCGGCCCAATGAAGGCAAGCCACTGCTGGTTTTAAAGAAGAAGGCAGGGGAAACTGCGTGAAACAGTATGATAAAGAACTCAATCCATTCATCTGTTCTAACAAGACCAGACAACAGGAGAAGTGGTCCTGACTCTGCTGACTGTTTGCCTAGGGTTGGAGGAAGTTCCTATTCAGATTAGAATAAAACTGCAGATTATGGGGGTCTATGGGGTGATGCAGATGCACTCGCAGTCAGGCCTTTAAAGCACCCCTCCACATATATTTGAAGCCCTTTGAAATATGACATTTTACTGTACTATGATGGTATGTACATTTTGAATAATGGTTTGTTTACTGTTATACAGAATTTCCGACAAAGGTGCTTAATAAATTATTGTTAAACGGCTAAATAGCATTCATACCTGCCCCCACTGAGAAAAGAAAAGATTGCATAAAAAGCTACCTAGTATATTTGCTGTGGAGGATTCCTTTTTCATCCTTTGAGAATCTATGCAGAATCTTCCAGAATCCAGACTAACCAAAGTGCATGTGTCGGGGGGACTGCTGTCATATCAAACACATAGAGTAAAGAGTTGATTTGCAAAGAGATTTGCCATTTTGGACATGAAATGAAAATTGCTGGCACAGCCCACAGATAACTATCAATGCTACAAATTTATAAAGACAGCTACAGGATTGCAATGAAAAGTTGTACAGGCATTCATAGTCTTGAAAACTAATGGATAGATTACAGTAACATACTATTTTGATTTCAACATTCATGTCCCCTCAGAATGAAATGTAATCACTTTGGTGATACATTTTTCATCTAGTCCCACGATCAGGTCAACATCTTACTTCATACAATACTTTGGTTTATGACCCAAACCTGTTAAACTAATGAGGTTCCCATCAGGCTCAGTTGTACTTTGTGTTTAGTGCTAATCAGCAAATGTTAGCATGCTAAACTAAGAAGGTGAACACGGTAGACATTATACCTGCTTAACATCAACATGTTAGCATTGTTATTGTGTGCATAGCTGCTAGCATTGCTGCAGAGTTTCATTGCTCAAAAAGATCATCTATAATTGAAATTAGCCACACAGAAAATTCATTTTTTAATAATTTTATAAGACTGCAGAGATGCAAAAACAACTGAATTTTTTTGGGTAATATATCATTGAAGCAATATAGTGTTTGAGCAAATTAGTTTTGGAGGAGTGTACTTCACCACAGAGCTTGAAATGCCTGGCACTGCTGAAACATATGGGATGAATTAACTGCATAACGCTGAGGAAGAGAGCGAGAGAGACGGAGAGAGACAAAGACGAGAATATTTCCACCAAATGTTTAACTCAATAATTGAACGTTGCCTTTTATTTAGCTGTTTTCAGCCTTTTGAAGCTGCACTGTTCCATGCTATCACTGAGCTGATGAAAGTGTAATGAAGTGTGGAGGAACAGTGCCAACTTCAGCAGAAATGCCTGTGGTTCTGCCTTCCAGCCCAGTACTAACAACACAGCAGACAAACGGTGAAGATGAAAACTAACAGAGGAGTTGGAATCATTTTTAACACATACACATGCTCCCTGCGTCACATAATCTCATCCACTAAGGGGTGTGTGTGTTCGCTACGGGGGTCCATTAATAAAATATGACTGTATCATATAATAGACTCGTCTGCCAAATTACAGGAGACAGAGAGACAGCTTATTAGGAGGATTGAGGGGGAGGTGTGTGTGTGTGTGTGTGTGTGTGTGTGTGTGTGTGTGTGTGTGTGTGTGTGTGTGTGTGTGTGTGTGTGTGTGTGAGAAAGAGAGAGTGTGTGTGCAAGATGGAGCCTGAATAGAGAGATTAAGTGGCCTACTCTCATCAAAAAGGCACATTACCTAAGTGTTGGCATCATTAATAAGACTAAGGCAGAGCCAATCTGCTAACAAAGGCTCTAACTGTGACCGAGGAGACGAGAGAATTACTCTACCACTGTGCAGAGGAAATTCTCCCTTTTTTTATTTTCTTTCTCATCCCGCCAGCACACAAATATAAGCCTATATATGCATGTATTTACATATTTGCAGATAGGTACATTTCACACATGCTTATGCACATCCACACACACATCACACACATCACACACAAAGCAGGGCACCGCTCTAAATCCAAATCAAACTGCCATGAGTCACACTGTCACCGTGGCAACAGTGGCCAGCTCCATGCAGAACACATTCTGTCATATTTCTGGTGTTTTTTTCCTATGCACCACACACAGACATAACCAACTTTCAGCTACAGTATTCTTGCACTGATCTCTCAAGTGGATCAATGAATAAAGCACTGGGGTGTGTAGATTTGGCGGCTTGAGGTCATAGTTCAGATTATTAGCATTCAAATCCATAAAAACATTTAATTTTCTTTCATCTCAAACTGAAAAACAGCATTTGTGTAACCTACCTGTCATATTTGCTGCTTTGACTACAGTGAGGGATGATGCTCTCTGTCCTGTGGATGTGACATGAGGGGTTTGAGTCGCACTGATATATTTCACCACCAGATGGTGTCTCCCGTCACTGTCATCACTGTGCAGTGGAGAAAGAGAGAGAGGAGGGAGAGAGAGCTAAAATGTTGCCTGCTCTATCCATCTTCATAAACACAAGCAATAGTCATCCTCTGAAAACACCAACAGAGATAGATTGAGGGATGCTTGGTTACACGGCAGGCTTCCTGGTTAGTTGTCCTGCACTGCAGGACTATCTGTAGTATATGTATGGCTCTGTCTGTTATTGGTTGTCTGTCTGGCTTTGGACGTGCCTCAAACAGTCACTGATGTTTATCGGCACTCACTCATGCATCCTGACTCAAATTTTTATTGTTAAGGCTTGGAGAAAATCATAAAAACTTAGCAACGAAATTGGTTAAAAAATGATGCAGAATTAGCAGTGTCACTTTTGAGAGTCTTATTTTTGCTTTTTGCACTTGTCTTGAAGAGACACTGCAGCACTTAGGAATAAAGAAGTCAGAGCGAGCGCTATAGAAAACTAAATTCTTTTTTTTTCTTAAAAAGTGACATTGGGATGACTTCCCCTTGGAAGAGCTTACAGGTCTTACTCTGGAAAGCAACGACTACAGAAAAGAACAACTTGCCATAAATGGCACATATGTTGCTGCATAGACACTTTTGTAGACTTCTTGAGGCTTCATAGTGTGCAACACAATGCAGTGCTCATGCAAAGCTAACCCTAATGTCACCAGAAATAACAGACAGACCGTAGTTCCTAAGGTACAAAGGCTGAGCTTTAAAATAATTCATACATGCAGGTGAATCTGTTTCCATAGAGAAGGAGATGTATTGCCAAAAGTTAACAATAACAATTGTGATAGTTCAGACTGTTGTTAGTATGATAAGAGTTAAAGTACTTTGTCAAGAACTGGGCAGAGACCAACAACAAAGCAGGCTCTGATTTATTTCCACAAACTTGTCCTTTTGTCTTCCAGAATGTGCTGCCAGGACATACGCTGTGGTGAAACGTTGATTAATGCAGGTTGGATGAAGTGGGCAGAATTTTGGAGGAAGAATCAACAATTTGAGAGTATAATCACCAAAGGCCCACCCACTCCATCTATGATACACTTCAAAGCTCCTTCAAAGATTCCACCAAATGAAGCTCATATGTCTAGGCTGGCAGCTATGTTAGGGATGCAGCTGGTCGTTGTTGGACTGTGGTTGAATGTCTGTATTTTCTGCAGTGTGTCCAGTACTACTGCCTCTTGTCGGCTCTTATCTGGGGCTGTTTCACCAATTTGGGTCACATTTTCCTCTCTACAGACAAATTAGCAGCACAGACTGACTTTAACAGAAAAGCAAAGCAGAACTTTGCTGTGTTAGTTATAGCTTTTCTTTCGACAGACAGACATGTATTCTCAGTTCACATTCTAAGCAAAATGTGAGAACACATTGATAGTGTCATGAAAATGATTTTGATGATCTTGTTTGTGTCGTTTGTCTTTTAGGATAGATAGTGATGTTTTTCTCACGCAGGTACAGAATGTATGTGCATGTCGGCGGTCAGCTGGCCATCAACTATAGTCTTTGCCATACCTTCAAGTGCAACTCAGACTATGCATATTTTTTAAATGCACCCATTGTGACATTTCTTCAACCCTAAATCTATCATTCCAAAGGAGCCTGGTCCACAGAGGATTGGGAGGAAGATCCTCCCAAAGTTTTGGAACATTTTCCTTAAAAGCAGGTTGTTCAAGTTTGGTAACAGTAAACCTACATGCCCCAGCTGAGCACCACAATTTATAAGCCCTGTCCTCCTCCTACACTTTCTGAGTACAATTCTCCACCACGACATTTCAATTACAGTCTGTATCTCTAGATACCATATCATAACACTGATCCAGTTCTGCACCTATTTCTTTCTTTTATTATGCACTTCCATAACTGTACTGAAATATTTCTGCCTTGCACAGATGTCACAGTAGATAAGATTTATAGGATTTCATAATATTGTTATATAAAGCTGAAAGGTTTTGGAAATATTTTGCACACTCATGGAGCATCAAGAAAAGAAGGCAAAACAATACCTTGGGCAATTTAAATTCAGTCCATTTCTTTTGTCCAGCATGGGGGCTCCACCTACTGACCAGGTGGAATACATTGTACCTTTATATTTCCTTTAAAAGTGCCATGTGAATTTTTTCAAATATACATTTTTATTATGGTGTGCTCACTCCAGTTGTGGATCTTTCAATAATTACCACCTTCATCTCATTAGTGATGGTATTGTATATGTTTATATATGCAATCTGTGTACCTTGTGCAGTGGAAAACACTGTCTTGGAAGAAACTACATTTTACACTAAACCTGGTGAGAAAATCCACACATTGCACACATCAGATTGATGATCCTGTTTTCCCCTTTTAAGTGTAGCTCTGGCTGAACAGTACATCCTTCATGCAGGATGTGTTTTGCTGTGCTGTTTCATTGTGATCACAGCCCTGGTGATGTATCTCATCCTCTCTCTTGTGCTGGATGTGGAGTTGGGCCATGTGGGCTCATTACAGGCATCAGTAGAGAGTGATTTGGGTGCAGCCCCACTGCAGCCCTGACTTCCATCAGAGGGGGGATTGTTTTCAGCATAACACCGGTGGTGCCAACAGTTCCATCAGCACTACTAGATACACTGAGACACATTTGGGCAGCTCACCCTGCAACCATGGTAACAGAAGAATTTTACTAGTTGGCAGCAGCCAATAGTGGGGCACTTCCCACTCATCTCCGTCCAATAGCAGAGCAGCCTGCAGCCCAGCCCACCTAGAACATGTACTGATGGGCTAGTGCAGGCAGGATTCAGAGATGTAGGCTTGGCTAATGAACAAGTACGAGAGTAAGAGTGTTTAGGTATGTGTGTGTGAGCGTGTGAGGGTGTGACTGAATGAGGCTGTAGCATAATGTAATGAGAGGATTCCCTCGCTTTTAACCGCAACAAGCGAACACATTGTGGGGTAGTACTTATTCACTGAGACCATCTGAAATTCAGCACACTGTGCAGCAAACCATCCTGTTATCTTGCTCCGACACAATCACACACACATGAACGCGCACACACACACACACACACACACACACACACACACACACACACACACACACACACACACACACACACACAAACACACACACACACACACACACTAACATACACACAAAGTCTCAACTGGCTCTTGGCACAGAATAACTTATCAGCCTTATCTCTGCATGTGACAAAGCAGTTTTTAGGAGCTCAGAATATTAAATCCAAAACAATTTTAATCAGAAAGAAGAAAATATGTGCCACCATCAGCTGTCAATAAAGTCATTTATTATTTCACACAATGGATAACATGAACAACTTCAACTGTAGTTCTTCTTAATAAGTGCTCAACGCTGCCAGCCAACAGAAGGGTAGCAAAAGAATGAGCTTTTCTTTCTGAGGAAAGAGAAATAAAACAAAACAAAATATGAACCTACAAGATCATGAAAGATAAACATGACCAAAAGCATGCCAGCGGACATGGATATACATATATATTGCATGTATATATGTGCTTAAGACATATATCTGTATGCCAGCAAATGCAAATACAAAATATATGTGTACATTTACACATACATACTGTGAAGGATATATGCATATGCATGCGCATCTAGTATTTACTCTATATGTCAAATATTTGCAGTTTTTAATATTCATACAATGTACAAAAATGCTTCATGAATTAAAAAATCCATTACAAAAAGAAACATATCAAACAATGTACAAGTCTTGCTCAAAATTCAATTGAAATTCAACTTTCGGCTTGTCTAAAATATTTATGCATACAATCAAGGTGAGCATGCAAATAAAGGAAACCCACTCTAGAAAAAGGTTGAAATACACTATGTATACAAACTAAAATATGCCCACACTGTTAGAAGAGCTCACTTTGTGCTCTAAACAAGTACATTTATTGGTTTTCTCAATGCTTCATCTGCACTTTCAGCTTTGAACATTATAGCTTAGAACTGTAACGTATGCTGTGAGGATGACTACATGTACATTTATGAGGTTCTGTCTCACGTGACACCTCACTCCATGTGTAGGACACTCATCACAGCATGCTACAAAGGGAATAGGGGGTGATAGAAATGTAGGTGCCGTTATATCCCATTCTAGTCGCTGTAGTGAACTGGTAAGTGTTGACTTCAGTAAATACACCCCAACCACTGATTTAAGGTCAAACTGCGCTGCCCTTGATGCTACGACCAAAGACAAGGTAAAGATCCTTACATCAGTGCTTAGGGGCCTCCTGTAGCCACTGGTCCAGATTAGCTGCTAAATACAACAACAGTGACCTTGAACTCTATTCACAGCCACATCCCCTCTGCAGTCTCTGTATAGAGTGAAAGCTCTGGATTGGGACAATACTTGTCAGTGTTAGAAGGCACCGGAGCATTGGCTGGTAGGAGAGACAGACAGGACAGACAACACCTGGGGTCTTTAACTCTAACATCAGAAACTGCTGACCACAGTATGGAGTAAGCTGCCAAGCATGTAGTCTCTACACCTCACAGACCACAAATCTAGACCTCATCTTCACCAGAACCGACTGCAGACCAACCAAAAGTCATCTAGCAAAGCAAGGTTAAGCACACTAACTTTAGGACGACTGTATTTTTGGCTATTTCCTCTGAGAACTCCCCCCACACACAACACTCTTGCTTACTCTTCATGCTACTGCACTGGCCCAACTGGCTGCAGGCAAAATAGCTGCAAGTCAGCGGGGATTCCTATTTTTGGTCGAGTACACTACAGTGGGGCTTTTATCCTCCAAGAACTTTTTTAAGGTGTGATAAGGCAAATTATTTTAGCATTCTGTGTAATTTAACGGACTGGAACGATGACTGTCAATGTACAGCAGAATTTGTCGAATAGGAAAATCAATTAGAATAACCATTTCTGTATGTTTTCCTGGGTCTTGAGCAGTCTTAATAGAGAGAGAAGATCTACTGTGGTTTTAGGAGACAGTCCCAGCATAGCCGAGCCCAACCAGTATCCATGCAGGATGGACATACTAACACTATTTACAACAAACACTTCAATACTGTAGTTTACATCTGGTTAAGGCTGTACTGCATAGAGCTGCAGTAACTATAGTTTTCATGAAATGATAGTCACTTTCTGCACAACTTATTACAAATTATTACTGGTATTATTCACAATTCTTGTAACATTAATTCATTTTATTCAGTAAATAAGACCACTTATTTCTCTTTGTCGAAGGGTGGACCCAGAACAGAAATTCCTTTTAAGGTCATTGCCAGGCATGGCCTGATGCATAGCAAACAGCAATGTAGGAGAATGTGGTTTCCATGACAACCACCTCTGACATCCTCCTTCGCCAAGTGCATAACCAGTTATCTGTTTTAAATAACTGGTTAAATACTGGGCAGAGTAAATGATTCTCAATTATATGTGGGACATTGAGGTTAATCAATATCTCTGAATAGAAACACATCTGATACAGTGGACCATCCTGTTTCCACCACTGCTGTAAAGCAGTATGTAGGCCACTACATGGTGTGTATTCAATACAGTAATATCACATTATATTCATCACCCCAGCCCTTCTAGTTCTGTTATGATGATATGGGTCAGAAAACTAGGAGGAAGCTGGGAGACAGACTCAGTGCCCGGTGACAGAGAATGCTGACTATGGAAGCTGTGAAGGGACACGGGCAGTGTCAGGGTTCTGATGACTAAGACACATGCGTCATATGAACCATCATGAATATTTTGGGTCAATTTCTGGGGAGTTCTCTGCCACTTGATATTTCTCAGGTCAAATGTAATTGGTGAGAGAAAGAAACATAAGGCACAAGTTGAACTGCTGCAACTGAGAATCCCACCCAACCCAAAGAAAACTGAATTTCCTGAAACAAAACTTTAACAAAGTTGTCAAAGAAACACTGATCCATTGCTTATATTCTGAAATATGTATTTGAGAAAATACCAACCACTACCCAAAGCCACAGATACTGTAGATAGAGTTTAACAAAGGCTTGACATATTGACACAAACAAATCCAAGATGGCTACATTCACATAGGGATGCTTTACATTGGTGCCAACATGGTGGAGAGTTTGTCAAACTCTGATTTAGATTCTTTTAAATAATACATCCTTGCACTGAATACTGAGACTTTGGTTTCTAAACCTAAATGGATTTACTTTAAAAAAAATATTTCCAAGGATATGGATTAAAAATCATGTTAAGTAGAAAGACTGGGATTGGCTTTTTAAAACACTGACTGTGAGCCCTCTTCTTCAGCTGAACTGTCCAATCACGATTCAGGCTTGGGCTTCAGTTTGACGCTTTTGGCTGCGCAGCCTGCATATACAAATTGATTAAAATAATGCATGCTCTCTGGAATGGATATCCACACCATCGAAGGCCAAAACATAAGGCTGGAACAAGCATGTAAGTGCTGCATTTGATTGATGCAAGTGTATGGTTTTTCATAGTGCAATAAACCAATTTTAAGTTTTACCAAAAACACACCTGATATTCCTCCTGTATGCAATGCAATGCCCGCTGGATATAAACACAATAATGAGTGTATGAATGAATATATGTGTTTTTTTCTGTCTGAAAACAAACTTGTCTTGAGTCGCACCCATGTCTGTTTTTGGTTATAAAACAATACACAACTTTCATTGTCTATGGTACAACAATTCTATTTGATATACTGTATGCCAGTACATGTCTACGAGCTGGTTTCTCATTGTACAAGGCAGGCAACAGTGGACTTGGTTTCTATGTACAGTCTGGGACAGTCTCATCCACCATATTGCCTCTATGTCACTGCACAGGACAGGCCTGAGCAGGGAGGGAGAATTAAATGAAACAGGGGGTATAGGTTGAGGGAGCACAAGCAATGGGAAATGTAAAACATGATTGGGAGTAGATGAGAGAACAAAGGGAGGTGAAGTTGAGCGGCAGGCACCAGGGAGGGCTAAAAAATTGGGGTGAGTGTCGAGCGGGGAGGGGGACCAGGGATAAGGAGCTGCCAGCAAGTATCAGTTACTCCTCGGAGAGAACAAAAAACAAGGAAGGTACAGATAAGGGTGAGAGTAAGTAATAGGGTAAGGTGGCTGAATTACTGATGTTTTATCCCACATGTCTTTGACAAGCTTCCTCAGAAAGGCAAAAATAAGCAGAGCTGCACAGTTTAATATTAACCATTACCCCTCCCCTTGCTGGTAAATATATGGCTAAAGCCACATTCAGATACAGTATCATAAAATACAATACACATCACTGTATCAGATACATAAAGAATCACATAATATCCTACACTAAGTACCACACACTTTTATAGCATCAGATTCAGTATCAAATAGTACCATATAGTGCCATTGAAAATGAAGGTCCAATGAATCCTTAAAAGGCTCATGTCTGGTTGGGTTTAGCAAGTGGAAGTGCTCCCTCCTCCTGCTCCTCCACTGACCCTCTGTAGTCCTCACTAATCAGAGAGAAGAAACAAGTCAAAGTGCACCAAGGAGTCCCAGAAATAAGGGCACTGCATCTGAAACAGCACTGACTCCAACAACTGCTTTCTGTTCAGTTACAGAGTTGCTCTCTCCTGCAGGTCTACTGACTGGAAGGAGCCCATAACTGGTCCCTGCTGTGGCCCCTGCCTCTGCGTTTCCCCCCTTTGGCCAGTGGAGGCACAGATCGCGCTTGATGCACCACAGTCTCAATTGTTGCTGAGATGGAATCATGATTTGAGAACTCCAGATGCTCGGGGGTCAAGCTTTTCCTGAGGCTCTGCCTACCTGGCAGGTCATCACACCTCTCCAGGACAGGCATCCCCTGAGTCCTCCCATCACCTCTCCTACCGGCAAACATGTCCAAACCTCGACCATCAGCCCGATCATTCGCCATCCTATTAGTCGGCTCTGATTCCACTATGGGTTGTTTTCGGGGCCGCCCAGGCCGTCTTTTAATGACATTGTTTCCTGTTTTGGCTTGTCGCTGCAGGCGCTTGGCACGGAGGATCTTCTGCACATGCTCAAAGTTCAAAGAATGCATCCTCCTCACGTCCTTCTGGATCTGTTCCACCTCGCGTCGCTTATATCTCCGCTTACTGGGAACATCTGGGAGAGGAGAAAGTGAGCATAAGTGAGGTGAGACATCACAAGGTAGATGAATAGCAGAGCAAAGTCTATGTAGAGAAATTACTTTTCATGACAGCATGTCAGTCAAAAAGAGCAGCCTTGAAAAGGCAAGGAAAGATATCATGCCAATTTAGCTCATGGAGAGAATGTCTTTTTTTGCTTCAAGAGCTTCCTGCTAATTTTGACATATTCATGTAAGCCTTTCAAAGCCCAGCTGAGCCAGGAGAGCAGATCCTATCCTGTAATTGTCTACTAGAGAGCAGAGAGAAGGAGATCCCATTCTGCTAGCAGGAAATCCACAGAAATGTCTCCTTCAACCATTTAATATGTCGCTACACAATAACAACCCTGTGCATCTGGAGCACAGGCTGCCAAAAAGCCAAACACAAAAATACAAAACACACATATCAACACATTTACCCACATGCTGATACTCTCACAGACACAAATACAAACACACACAAATGCATACACACACATGCCCAACATGTACGAATAATAAATTCAGCAGTTCAGAATGGCTGAGCAGAAGAAACTGGAGCCATATTGTTTCCTTCACACTGGTGAACTGGGCAGTATGCCCTTTACACGCTGTTCTATCCTGTCTCTTTTCCCCATCACTCTCATTCTCTTTTCCACTCTACTCTTCATGGGCGGCAATATGCTACTCTCTAATTTTCAATTAAACTGGTAACACTGCACCATTTCATTTCCGTCTCTATTTCAGAAACCGCTTCCTGGTCTTGGTCCATCACTGTCATTCTTTTTGTTTCCCATCTCTGTCCCGTTTCTTAGCCCTCCCTTCCTCTCTGCCTGGGCACTGTTCCCGGGGCTCAGACTCAGCCACAGCCAAAATGGAGGAAAAGCACAATCAGCCACCAGTCCCCAAGCAATGTGCATATAACATGCTTGGTCTCTTTTTCTTGAGCTTTTACTCCTATTCCTAGATTCCCTAACCATCTCCTCTCTTCTTTCCCTCCAGAATCCTGCTGATACAATGTAGCAGGTCTCTGCAGTGCTCTAACACATGATGAGTGCAATAAACCAAAACAGCTCTGAATTAGATACAACAAATATGGTGGGGCTGGATTGCAAAGTAATGTTTAAAAAGTGATACACAACACTTTGAGAATATTTGTTTCATAAAACATGGCATCTTGGGTTAGAATAATTCAATTGTGTGTTTTAAAGTGTTGCAACAAGTAGATACAGAATATATTTGTGATACTGTCATACAATGTTTTTTAACAAATGGCAATGTTAAAAAATTAAACGTTTAAGAGTGTATAGCTCTATGGTAAAGTGTTTGCTAATGAAGTAAGAGTAAGGGAAGATAAAGACCGCCCTCCATTTAAAACTCAGCGGAACATCTTACTCTATTGTTGCTCAAGAATTCAGGGCAGACAGTGAAATTAGTCTAATGCAGAAAGCACTAAGTAGCAGTAGTTTACGAGCTGCACAGAAGTGTGCACACGCTCAGTTGACACACACACACACACACACACACACGCACGCACGTACGCGCACACACACACACACACACACACACACACACACACACACTACAAAGTAGCAGAAATTTATGAGCTGCATACACGGAACATAAAACCAGTGACCTTCAGCAGTGTGAGGGGCCGTATACTGAGGACCTGTTTCTCTGTGGAATAGGAAGTCACTACTACACAGAGATACATGCTCACAGACCAGCTTTCAGACAGGATAAAGTGATCCTTGATGTTTATCATTTAGTGAGTATTTCTCTGCATAAAAGTGCATGCATGTGTTTGAACAAGTCATGTGACACAAAAGACAATTCAGGAGATGATGACCTGCTTTTATCCAAATACGCATGTAAGAGATTTAGACACACACAAGCACAGACACACACACAGAGACACAGACACACATACTACTGTATACTACTGTATATGCGTGTGCATCTGAGTGGGTCTATGCGCACATGTATGGTTGTGTGGCACACATGCATATGCACACGCGCCTGTGTTTTAATTGGGCTAAAGCTGTGAAGTGAGGCAGTAAGTCATGCTAGAGGAGGGGCAGGGAGAATGGGGAAAAGAGAGGGTAATGGGGGAAGGAGGGGGAGGGGACACCAGGGAAAAAGCAGAAAGAGAACTGGAAGAAGGAAAGAGAGATAGAAGGGGTAGGGGGAGGAAGAGGCGGAGGAACAAGGGGGAAGTCTGTGTATAGATGTGGGGATTTTGGGAGAGAGGCAAAGGAGGAAAGCAAGGGCAAGAACTGCAGAAGCAGCACAAGGGGAAAAGAGAAGGACATGGAAGGTAGAAGAGGCATAACAACACTGGAGGAATAACGTGGAAAAGGGGGGGGGGGGGTACTGTGTATATGAGTCATCTGTCCTGGATCCCCTGGGGCGGGGGGTGTATTTTAACTGAGCCCCTGGCTTCTCCTCCCCACCACTGGACTAGGCCCCAGTCATTAAACCCCTGGCTGCCAGCCAGCTCTTTTAACACAGGCAAGAGCCTTTTACGGCGTGTCTGTAGAAAATAAATCACACTGTGTGAATAATATATCTCTGGCAAAGGCATTGGCAGGAGAGGAGGAAGGGAGGGAGGGAGGGGAGGAAGGAGAGATTGGTGAATTATAGTCGTCTCCATCCATGCATTACGTTCTCTCTATCCCCAGCCAGATGTGCTCAAAGACAGCAGAATACAGAACGTACCAAAATACACATTAGTTTGAATGTGAGAATTTGGGACTACCCTGCCTCTTTGTCTACTTTAAGTCCTGATAATGCTGTACATAGCATATTTATAAATAGGAATCACCTTGACGAGTGTGCTGCCATTTACATTTAAAATGGGAAAAACCCTGTTAACTCTGACTAAATATACTGTATGTATCTACGCCAGCAAATAGCAAGCCCCTTATCACTAGGGAGCAGAATAATATATTGGACACCAATTTGTTTTGCAAACATGCTCCCGATTTAGCTATGTTAACAGTTCTGCAACCTTGGCCGGTTAACATTATACAAAACTGGCTTGTAATGCCAATATGCTATACTTGTACACTGTACAGTATGCCTGCAGGCCTACTTCACCTTCTTACAGTGCAGACTGCTGCTTGCTCCTGCCTCTGCTTGCATATTTCTGCTGATAATCTTGCTTTTCCTCTGTGAGAAACTATGAGCAGCGGCTCCTGGCTACTTATAAATTACTGGACTATACATTCTTTGTAGACATAGTAGGCTATTGCTATATTTCAAAAATGTTCTGCGTATGCGTGGCCTACCAATAGCACAAGCCTGTCATACAGTGACTGGAAACGTGGTACTTAGCTAAAGCTAATTAGCAGCAAGATGCCTCCCTTCTCCATGGATGACTACTACAAACTCTTTCAGAAGATTGCAATTCTGGAAACCAAAATTCACCAGTTAGAAGTAAACGTGGAAGTGAACGGACGATGTGGGAATAACACCACTTTACCATGGACCCAAAACAATGAACAAAAGCATGCTAACACACGGCTAATTAGCACCAACAAGACTACAAAGAAACAGGAGGGCTGTGGAATGGGTAATAAATCAACAAGTGATCCTCCCTGGAACTTTTTTTGGTGCAAAGCCTAAGAGTAAATCATTTTCCTGGGAAATATGAGGACGACTAACGGGCAGGGCACAGCACCCTGAGATTTGTGATATAACCGACTGGCCTGCATTATCATCCAGGCAGAGCACCTCTTCAACCCCTGTACTTAGTAGTACACAGCCACGGACAGCTGTGAAAGGGAGAATTAGCAACAAAATGCCTCCCCAACAGTGTGCAACTGGATAACAGATTTGCTCCACTGCTGCAGGACCCTGGACCTCCATCTGATAATCTGGATTGCGTCTCATGTCACACAGCAGGGTAAAGACTGAGAGCAATTCAAAAAGTAAAAAGCTACAGGGAAAGCTCAAACTCTAATTGTGGGTGACTCTGCTGTAAGCGATGTAAAAAGCATGTTCAGTAAAAACACCAAAATACTCTGTTTTCCCAAAGACATGGTGTCTGACTTGGCCCAAAGAATCCCGGCTATCGTGGCAGCACACCCAACTGTGAAGAACATTATACTGCATATAGGGTCACATGATGTTGTCAAGCAACAGTCTGAATTGCTGAAACTGGACTTTATGGATCTGCTGAACACAGTCAGCTCCCTAAACGCGGAGGTGTTTATCAGTGGCCCTCTACGGCCAGTCAGAAGAGGAGTTGAGAGATTCAGCAGACTGTTGGCACTGAACACATGGCTTTCAACTGCATGTACCGTCGATTCTCTGCGGTTCATTGATGATTTTAACTTTTTCTGGGACCGCAGACATCTTTTTAAAGCAGATGGACTTTTCCTTAACAAGCCAGGAGTAAAGCTGTTCACCTCTAACCTACTTTACTCTCTGTGCCACACATCTGCTCCCTCGGCCAAGGACACGAGACAAGATGAATCTAAACAAGAGGAAGACATAACAAAGCGCGGCAGTGATCCACCACAGCCCCCACCTGAGCAAAGATTTGACCATGGGAGACCACAGAGCAGAGACGAGAAATCTCAACCTCCCTCTTCACCCGTCCAACACCTCTCAAACCCCCTCACCAACCCCGATGCCTTTGAGGATCTGTATACCCCGATCATGCTATCGCTCACTCCACTCACCCTTTCCCTTCTTTCCCCTTGCCCAATGTTGGAGTTCACTGACCAGATGAAGCAGCTGGTATATGCTGGAACCTTCTCCCCAGACTGATAAGGATGCTTGTGTACAAAATGCAGCAAGCTTTAACTGATATGTGCCGGGTCCAGGCTGCACGCCTAGTGGCACTCATGACTCTTTCCAAGACAAGCCTGGGCCCTGTGTATTAAATTCTTCCTCAATTTATGTTGTTGATAAGAATGGTGATTACGCTAAATAAGAAGAAGCACTTAACTACAAACTTAGCAAAATTAGCATCCATTCCTCGTCATCCACAGCCTTTCCCAAATAAAGAGGCAGCTAATTCTTTTAACACACCAACACGCTTTACTAAAAGTCAGGTCTTTGGCAGGAAAGTCATTTTTAATCAATGATTTTATTATTAAATCACAATCTTGATTTTATGTTTTTAACTGAAACCTGGTTAGACCATAATAACAGTGCTGCTGTTCTTATCGAGTCAGCTCCTCCTAACTTCAGTTTTATGAGTGAGAATAGAGTGAATAAGAAAGGAGGTGGAGTCGCCATTTTGTTTAATAACTCATTCCAATGTACGCAAATTTCTTATGGAAATTTAGCTTCTTTTGAATATGTGGCTCTTCAGCTGAGGTCCTCCCCTGAAGCTATATTTATAAATATCTACAGGCCCACACACAACAAGGGACGCAATCTGGACTTAATTATCTCCAAGGGTCTGAACATTTCCAAGGTTGTGGTGACTGATGTTGCTCTCTCTGATCATTCCTGTGTTTTCTTTAATGGCACTATTTCTGTGCACAAAAGTGTCCAAACAAAGGTAATCAGAAAACGGTATATCACTGAAAACACCAGTGAAACATTCATTCAGCTTTTCTCCTCCACACTCGCCCTCCCTTGGGTCTCAGTCACTGAGCTTGTAGATAATTTCAATTGTAAAATTACAAATGTTATTGATGCTATTGCTCCCACTAAGGTCAAAGCTGTATCTGGTAAGAAAAGATCTCCATGGAGAAATGCCACACTGGTAATAACAGAAAAAGAGAGTGTTGAAAAGCTGAATGCAGGTGGTGAAAAACTAATCTCCAGGTCCATTATGACACCTATAAAGAGAGACTTCGCATTTATAATTTGGAACTGAGGAATGCAAGGCGGTCCTTCTTCTCTGACATTATCGCCAGAAACAGTAATAATTCACGTGCTTTGTTTGCTACTGTCGATAGGTTAACAAACCCTCCAGTACCAGTAGCATCTGAACTTGTATCCACCAAGGCCTGCAATGAATTTGCCATCTTCTTCAGAGACAAAATTCAGAAAATTAGACAGTCAGTGCCTCCATATCAATTACAGGATATGTGTTGTCACATGTGTCCATGCAAAACAAATTCCAATATGACGCAATTTCATATGATCAACCATAAAGACCTGGAGGACATTATATAACATCTGAAAACCTCCTCCAGTTGCCTTCATATTCTACCAACGGGCGTTTTCAAAAATGTTTCAAATTGTTTGGCTTTAGATCTTCTACAGTATCTAAACACGTCTCTTCTTTCAGGTATCTTCCCACAGGCCCTGAAAACTGCAGTCATCAAGCCACTCTTAAAAAAGAAAAATCTAGACACGTCACTAATGAGCAACTAGAGGCCGATATCAAAACTTCCATTTTTAAGTAAAGTCATTGAAAAAGCGGTTTTTCAACAACTCAACCTTTTCTTGTCACTAAACAACAGTTTTAATGCTTTCCAGTCGGGTTTTTGACCTCACCACATCACTGAGACGGCTCTTGTTAAAGTCTTTAATGACATCCACTTAGACACAGATAGTGGCAAAACTTCAGTCTTAGTATTACTTGATCTCAGTGCTGCATTTGTACTAAACTGGTTTGAATCCTACTTAAAGAATAGGAACTACTTTGTGTCTATAGGTAATTATACATCTGAGCATACAAATATGACGTACGGAGTTCCCCAAGGCTCCGTTCTGGGGCCTCTTCTGTTTAACATCTACATGCTTCCACTGGCTCAGATTATGGAAAACAACAAAATAAGTTACTATAGTTATGCGGACGACACACAAATTTACATAACCTTATCGCCAGGGGACTATAGACCAATACAAAAACTGAGTAAGTGCATTGAACACATTAATGACTGGATGTGCCAGAACCTTCTTAAGGTAGTTACACACCAACCAGATGGCCGACCGTCGGCAGAAAAGCCAGTCGGACTGATTAGTCGGGTCCCCGAGGTCCAAAAAGTGCCTCAGAACACACCGAAGAGAAGCTGACTTAAGCATACGCTCTGCGCGTGCGCGAAACGTAATACGTCTCCATAGCAGCAGGCGGCGCTGCTCTGTATTGTTTCCATTAACAGTCTGATTGTTTCCCAGAAAATTAAAACCGGGAGCTGATTGGACCAACGCGTCACGTGGTTCTTTTTTCTCCGGAAATTCACATCCAGACTGTCATGGCGGCTTGTTCAGAATACGATCTCATATTGTACTAAAATAGTTCACCGTTTCTGAAAACATTTTAAGCGAGAAATAGGCCATGCAGTTGCTGAATCTGTCATCATTTCAGATCAACAAAGGTTAGTTTAAAAGATTTTCGTCAGATTTTGAGAGGCTCATCCGCTCGCCATTTCTGGGTGAGTCCCGACTGCCCTGTCTCCAACTGAACATGTCGGGTCGGCCAAAATGAAGGCCGACGGCTCCTCGGACGGACGACGGCACGGAACACACCGAACAGACTCGAGTCACCGACCTCGCCAGACGGTCCGACGTGTCAGCGCCCTTAAATTAAAAGAAGAAAAAACTGAGGTGGTTGTTTTTGGAGCAAAAGAGGAACGATTAAAAGTCAGCGCTCAGCTTCAAACAACAATGTTAAAAACAACAGACAGCCAGAAATGTTGGTGTAGTCATGGACTCAGACCTGAAATCAGGTTCATTCAAGCCACATTAAGACAATTACCAAGTCAGCTTATTATCACCTTAAGAATATATCAAGGGTTAAAGGACTTATGTCTCAGCAGGATTTGGAAAAACTTGTCCATGCTTTTATCTTCAGTAGACTTGACTACTGTAATGGTGTCTTTACAGGTCTCCCTAAAAAATCAATCAGACAGCTGCAGCTGATTCAGAACGCTGCTGCTTGAGTCCTCACTAAGACCAAGAAAGTGGATCACATCACTCCATTCTGAAGTCTTTACAGTGGCTTCCTGTGCCTCAAAGAATTTATCTCAAAATACTTTTGCTGGTTTATAAATCACTAAACGGTTTAGGGCCAAAATACATTTCTGATCTGCTACTACACTATGATCCACCCAGACCTCTCAGGTCATCTGGGACAGGTCTGCTTGCTGTCCCCCTGTAGAGGATTCCAACACTGGGAAGTAACAGTCGGACTGCAGCTGCCGTTGTCAGAAAACAACACAGATGGTGCGTTTACTTGAAACTCGCCAGCCTTGTGGTGCATTTTAAGTTATCTTAACCTACCATCTGGTGCTTGTTTTTGTCGTTTACCAGCAATTTACTGGTGAAATAAGTCATTGTTATTGCATTATTAATCAATCATTTCATTTTGACCATATGGCCTTAGCAATAAACAAGCCGTTCTTTAATGTCGCCAACTGTCGTTTTGTGCTCCTTCTTTTATATTTTATATAATATACATTATAAATATATTATATATATTTCGGTTCAGGCACCGGCACCGTTTTAAAAGTATCGTTTTAGCACCGGTATCGGAAAAAACCCAAACGATACCCAACCCTACTCTTTTGTTTTATGTAAAGCACTTTGAATTGCCCTGTTGCTGAAATATGCTATACAAATAAAGCTGCCTTGCCTTACCTTGCAGCAAGCCTTGACTCCAAGCTATGTCAACATCATAAAATGAAAGCCACATTTTTTAACACTACCTAGGTTCAGCTTTCAATTGTTTTTTATCTCATGTGCGTACAGGAGAAGTCACTGTCAGCTGTATTCATTCCTGTTCCTACTTTTCTCTAACAGATAGGACTCTCACTGTTTTATGATCTGCCCTCCTTAGCCTCGCAATCGGAACTGTAATGAGGTCCATTGCTGTGTAAAGCTACTGTTAATGTCAGCCGAACACTCCCTGCTGAGGCTTTATATCAGAAGCTTTCCACAGGTGATCCATGGATGGCTTTTATTGTGAGGTAGCTACGGGAAGTCTAGCAAGTGAACTGGTTGCAGTTGCAGTTTGGGCAAACCTCAAACCTCCAACACATCTTCAAAGTAAGAAATACATTTTACTGTGCTGCCTCCGTCAAAAGAAAAAGCATCCCTGCTGTCATGGTTTCTGATCATGGCAAAAGGGCAGTGCACTCCCTTGTAAATACAGAGTGTGGTTTAAAAATGAACAGGTAATCCTAATGTAAGTGGTTCTTACCAGTGAGGGAGGAACTGGAGCAGTTGTCCATCTGTCCTGGCTCCTGCCTGGCAGTTTGGAATGACATTAAGCCCTGATCTCCAAACACAGTGAGCCTCGTCTTCCTGCTCCTCCCTCCACAGTCGTCCTCCCGTGACCCCAAAAACAGGTCAGAAGCTGACTCCGACCGCTGCGATTGGCTACTGTAGCTACTCATGAAGCTGTTTATTGGCTGTCGAGTCTGACGGGAGTGGAACTGGCCGTCAGCAAGAGAGTGTGTGGACAGCTGGTCCGACTCAAACATCCCTAAGCTGGATCCCAGGCTTGAGCCTCTCCCACTGCCCCTCTGCTTCTCCAGATGCTTTGAAGAGCCCTGACTGGCCATGTCCCTCCTGTCACTCAGCATGCTGAGACGTGCATTGGTCTTTGCGCCGCTGAAGAGCCCACCCAATTCCTGCCGGTCTCGCAGTGAAAGGAGGGGTTCATCCTTGTGCTTATGTTTGTGCTTGTGCTTCCTCTTATGGAGACGAACCCCTGCAAGACCACCTGCACTGCCACTGCCCAGGGATCCCAGGCCCTCTCCTCTTACAGAGGGCCCCTGAAGTGGGCCACTGCCGCCGCGAAGCTTGGCCCCTGGCTGGAGCTTTGAGTGTCCACTGGAATGGAAAGCCTTGGGAGGGGGTACAGCAGGCCTCATGAAGGGAGATGGAGGTGCAGGTCCTAGCGAGTGGTGGGGCAGATAAAATGGGGGAGCATGGGGAAAGTAGCCCAAACTCAGAGGAGGTGCGTAAGGCATCGCATACGGTGCTGCATAGTAATTTCCCCCTGCCAGTGGATAACCATATCCTTGAACAAAAGGCAGCTTCGATGTGATTGGCTCGCTGGGTTTGGCTGGACGGCCGCGTCTCCTCTTAGCCTTCAGATCGGCGCTCCTGCGGAGGTACGAGCTGGAGTCACATGGGTAGGAGTCGTAGGTAACAGGATAGTAATGATGGAAGTTGAGGCGGAAAATGGAGGGATATGGTTGCTGGGGGTAGCAGGTATATCGTCTGTGAGACACTCGTAGCTGCTGGAGCTTTAACACAACCTAGTGGGAGGTTTAAAAGAGGAAACATTTAGAAAAATACACCATATACAATGCACTTGCGCATTACAGTGCTTGGTCAAAGATTACACACATAATTTACAGTATTATAATGTTTCTAACCTCCTCCAGTTCAGAAAGAAAGTGAAGATGATCCCGGCTCTGTAGGCACTTCCTCTTCCGTCGATGATGTTTTTGCTTCTTTTCCTGCTGTGACAGGAAGTTGTCAACAGCAGTTACTTGCCGTTCACAGCGTGCTCTGCTGCCCCTGTTGGATGCTTCCAGGGCTGCTGCCTCCGCAGCCTCAAACCCACACAGATCAAATGAATACCTGTATGAACACAACATGCAACATAAAATCACATTAAAACCACCACATTTATATCAGTCTAAAATATAAAGCAACAAAAGCCTTTAAGGTTCAAGAAATGTAAATAAGTGAAACGGTGTACTGTACCTGCGTCGAGAGGCGGGGCCCTTCTCAGTTTGATCTGAGGTGCTGTTGTTGTCTGTCCCAATCCCACTGTCACTTGGAATAGTCTCCTCACTGTGGGACTCGCTGATGGGGGACAGGGTCACTTCCTTCACTGATGCCCCCTCTGACAGGTGGGAAGGGGAATTAGCCAGAAGGCGTGGAGGAGACAGTTTCCATCCCCCAGAGAGGAAGCTCCTGCCTGCGGGCTTGGAGGGCAGGGCTGAGATGGGCTGCAAACTGGGCATAGTGGCATCAGAGTGGCTGTTTCTTATGGATGGAGCGCTGGAGCTGGGAGACAAGGTGGCAGAAGGCACTACAGGGCTCTCATAGAGACTGGATGTGGAGACAGACATGAGGGGCTTGTCCCTAGTGGTTTTGGGAGGGTTTAAGCCTTGGGTTTCTGCTCTGGGTTTCCGCCCTCTCTTCTTACCAATGTAGATGGTTCCTCTTTTGCTGACATTTATCTGTTTTCCCAGCCGAGCCTCAATGGTGGACGCCATGGCACTCATAGCTGAGGAAACAGGGGCTGAAGATGACTTCAGAGCCAGAGCGCCGTTCTGACTGGAACCTGAAAGGATCTCATTCAGGATGCTCTGCATTTTCCCAAGCTTCATCTTATTCACTGGCCTGGAAGGGCCCCTGCCACGCTTTAGTTTCAGATTATTAGAAATGGCGCTGGTGGTCGTGGAGGCCATTTGCACTAATGTGTTTAGTGTGTGTGTCTTCCTCCTACGGTTTAGCCCTGCAGCGGTATCCTGTGCCAGTGGGCTTGGAGGTGAGGTGGAGGTACCCTCGTGGATGGTCTCCACTGTAAGGAGTGGCTGTTTTTTGGGGCGTCCTCGTTTCCTCTTAATGGGTGTGTGAACGGTCAGGCTGTCAGTGTTGGTGTAGAGGGGGCTAGAGGGGGTGATGGGGAAGGCAGAGGGTGGGTCAGCTAAGGTCGAGAGGCTACCCCGGTTGTCTCTCTGGGGTGACGTGAGGCTGGCATGGCTTTTAGCTTTCAGGTAGGACCATCTGTCCTTGGCCTTGGTTGGTCTGGAACTGGCTGTGGAGCTGGTGCTGTGGCTGGGGCTGGGACTCAGGGCTACCCTGGGTCTGGGGCTGAGACTGGGGCTAATGTTAGCCCTGGGTTTAGGGCTCGGGCTAGGACTGATGCTGCCCCTGGGGCTGGGGTTTGGGCTAGGGAGTTTGGGGTTTGTGTTAAGATTGGCTTTGTTGATGTGATTGTGAGTAGGCTCTCTGTGTTTAAGGGCGTCTGTGCTGATCTTAGGACGACCCACTGGGTTCTTTTTCATTCTATTTGCACTCAAAACTGACATTAAGTCAGACCCGCTTATAACTATCTCTCCTCTTTCTGCCCGGTCTCCTTTTTCTCTTTTATCGCCTTTATCTGCTCTCTCTGCTTTTTCTGTCCTCTCTCTACTGACATCAGCGTGACTTGTGAGTCGAGATTCATTTTTGTGAGTCTCCATCTTATGTGCTACTTTGGGTTCTGGGGGCCCAGGCTGGTGCTTCTCTGTAGTGTCAGAGTCCTGCCGTTGTTGTAATTCCTCAGCTACACAAAATGACTCGTCAAAAGAAGGCCTCCTCCGCCTCTTTCTTCCTTTCCCTTCCTCTGTCAGCATGGGCATCCCTCTGTCTTCTTCATCACTTCTCCTCCCAGCAATTGCTCGCTCTCTTTCCTCTTTTCTCCTTTCCTCTCTTTCTTCATGAAACCGCTGAGCTGTCTCCTCTTGCCTGTACTTCTGCCTCTCCTCTGAATTAGTTGGGCTTTCCGATCCTTTCTCTGGCTGTCTTCCCCACGGTGTATCAGCACTGTGGGGATTACAGAGCATCCTCTGAGAGTCCTTCCTGCCGTACTTCCTCTTGATGTTCCCAAAGAGCTGTTCACTGACCTCTTGCAAACCCCTCCCCCTGGAGAGATGTGTACAGAGACAAAATTGTGGAATGGAGAGAAAAAACGTTTTGTATTTCACCAACACTATACAGCCAGTACTGTACCAGTATTTACCAGTATTGACCAGAATATTTACTATTTTTGCTTGTGACCACACACATAATCAAGCTCTGATTAATTTATTGTCTAATTGTGTTAAGATATCCTGCAATGTATTGCTATGTGTTATCTAATTCCAATCATAATTGTGTCTGTTTAAATTAAATGAGATTACGTTTTCAATTCATCTTACTTTAAAGCTATAGTGCGTAGTTTCTGTCGCACCCATGAAGAATTCAAAGTAATGATAACAAAACTGCCTTCCATAACTGTGCATGGCACCCCCCCTTGCAGTTGCTAGTAGACAAGGAGGACAAGGAGGATTAAAAAAACATGATGGACTCTTAATAATAAAGGTAATTATCTTCACTCAAGTTTTTGTGCGGGAAAGTCACCGAACGACACAATCTTCTGAACACAGCCATACTGAGAAATAGAGAGAATTGTGTGGAGCTGATAGTCTTAAATAGCTTTGTATCAACTCATTTGGCAATGGCTTGAATGTAACAGACGTTCATTAATATCAAAAAGTTACGCACTAAAGCTTTAAATATTTATTAATGTTGCAAATGAGACTGTCAAATTCAAATAATGAATCACTGTCCAAAAAAATATATAATATTGCTAAACAAAATATCACAATCCGCAGTGCATTGGGTAGAGTATTTTTGTTCTAATGATCATGTTTGGCTCATGATAACATCCACCACACAAGAAAATAAATGAACCATACCTGCTCAGAGAGGTTAGGTTGAGAATACTGGCATCTGTAACCACTGGCAACTGCAGGTCTGGAGTCAGGGATCTCTGAGGTGAGGGGCTTTGTGTCGCTGTTCGTGAGAAAGGTTGGGCTGGATCAAGCAAAGAGCTCCTACTGGCTCCTGCCAGTTCTCTGGCTGGCTCAGAATCTGCACGATTGGCCGGGGATGTAGAAGGTGCTGCAGGCGTGATCCAGTCCGGATTGATTTGGTGCTGATGTGCATGAGGGTGCTGGAATTGTTGCATGAGGGTGTGCTGTGTTTGCTGTGTGTGTGAGAGTGTGTGTGCAGGAGGGAGGGAGCTGCGAAGCTGGTGTTTGGGCAGAGTGTGATCTCCCAGTAGTTGCAGCAGGCCTCCCTCTCTCTGCTCAGGCATTCTGAACTGGCGCTCGTATGTCTGGGGACAACAGAAAAGAGAAACAAAGATTGGTTACTACATACAAACTGCAATCACAAGACAGCTTTATATAGCTGCTGGGATATACAAATGATACAATAATGATAATGTGATCATAAAACTACGACTACTCTATTTCCTGTCTTCATAACATCAGCCTGTTAGAGAGATAATACACAGCATCCACTTCTGCATTCAGTTTGTTTTTGTCAGAACATATCAAATCAGTGATTTGTTGTGCTCTGATATGACACTTTTGTCTTTTCACGACAGGACGGAAGTTTTTAAAACATCTTGTGTGCATGAGCAAACAGTGTGCAACAAAACAAAAGGCTTGTTTACAGAGCAATTCAATTCCTGTGGCAAGGATGTTGCATGCTGTGAGAGGGGAGGGGGGATGGAGTTGGGGGTGTCTGTCTGCACACAGTATAAAACACAGTAGTCTAGCTCCTGACTGCCCTAGACACAGAATCATTTACTATATATTATCTTCATTTTGTTGACAACTCTCCTGTACTGTTTACAACTGTAACTTACACGGTCATACTGACCAACCCCTGAACTGTTTATGCAATATATGTCCTGAAACTATGGCACAGTTGATCTACATTTATCCAGTGAAGGGAAACAATTCTGAAGTGACCCTTCACTCAGTACCCAGTTTACATTTGTCCATGTATGATTTTGTCTAACTGAAAATGTAAAAGCTTGATATACTGTATTAGACAACATAACCCTACTTAATGTATCACTGCTGAATAATCAGCGTACTTCTGGAAGATGAGAAATAGAGAAGCGGATGGCCTTTGTGGTTTAGCCTGTTATTAACAGACTCAGTATGACGCAACAAGACAGTTCTGTGGCGCTGCAGGGAGATGTAACCTAACCACAGGCCTGCCTCTCAGCATATAGCATGCAAGCGCGCACACACACACACACACACTCACACATGCATACAGTAGATGTACACAGTTACAAACTCCTGGCTTCAAACGTAGTAGCACAAAATGCTAATGTATTAACACAGTCAGCCAACCAATTTTAGCCTAGATGGATAGGCACCTTGCCAGATGATTAGCTCTTACTCTTTGCAGATACACACACAGTAATGAAACATATAATGTTCATAGTTCATTTGCAAATAGAACAAGCACTTCATCTCTTCTATCTTTTACCTGGCAAATAATGTCCTGTTCTGCCTTCATTTCCTCAGCCACTTTAAATCTCCTCTATCCTTTATCTATCACTATCCAACCTTTATCTTCCTCTTTCTGCTGTCCCATCAGCAGTCAGGCAGTTTACACTCATTTTGAACTTCCACATTGGCTGCAGAAGCTGTTTATCAGCTAGATGCAAGCTGCATATACTCATGGTGCAAAAAACACACATGAACGCTGATGAAAAAACACACTGCACACACACTAGCAAACACTGAGCAGCGTAAATGATTAACAATAACAGAAAATGCACATGCTTATATGCACACTTTCATTTATCCCCTGAACACACTGCTATGGTGTCCTTTCAGTTGTGAGATGTATGTGTGTGTGTGTGTGTGTGTGTGTGTGTGTGTGTGTGTGTGTGTGTGTGTGTGTGTGTGTGTGTATACGTGCGAATGTGTGTGTGTGCAAGGTGACACTAGAGAGGAGACGCTGTGAGTCCACAGAGGGATAAGATGACAGACACCTGATACACACATGCTTTCTCATTTAACCTGTCCTAGAATACCTGCTGTTTCAGGTTAAAGGAGGGCACAGAAAAGAGACAGACATGGAGATGGAGGTGGTTAGAGTGAGACACACTCACACACACACACACACACACACACATAAAACTAACCACAAAGCCACCACAGAGAGATAATAAAGAGAGGAGGCATGGACACCTTTCTTACCAGTGCAAGACATAGGGAGCTTCTCTCTATTGCGTGTTTTGCACTTTTTTTATCACTGTATTGCAAGTCTTGTCCTTATCATGTACTGTATGCTGCACCGATATCACAGAAAAACATTGCTGTATTTGGTAGGGATCGACCAATACTGTTTTTTCAAGCAAGATACCGATTATTAGTAGTTAATGAAACCAATAACCGATATTTGAAACCAATATGCATTTACAGTGAATAATGAAAATGTTTTAAGCAATTATTTAATAAATTAGAAACTTAATTCAACATAATACACAGTAAAAGATAGTTAGATAGTGTTGTGGGCGGGACATTAAGTCAGACTCAGTGGTGAGTGAAACCGAAGCAGAGGGACAGACACAGAGCTGTTAGCGGAGCCAAAGTAGCGTACTTTTTAATTAATTAACTTTATTGGTTATCAGGAAAATAAAACGCTGATACAGAAAAACTGCCAAAAAATTGCCTGATAATCGGCCAGGGCTGATAATTCTATGTTGTACATACACTGTCCTGCTCTTGTCATGTGCTGTCTGAATCTGAACTGTGCTACTGCTGAGCTGCAGCAGGGGGCAGCGGTCAGGAAAATCAGCTCTAGCATGGACTCTGACCCTGGAGCGGCCCACAAGCACAAGTGCTATGAGGCTTCAACCTTTTCCACACTGTCCTTCTTTCAAGTCCCCTCTGATCAAATTTAAATAAGGAGAAAGACCAGCACAAACCAGACCCAAGGCATGTTTAGTCCTGAACCCATTTGATGCACTCTCCCTCCCTCAAGGCTCTCAGGGCTATGTTTAGGGGTTAAAGGTCATACTCCACAGCTAGGTCAACAACCATTTCTAGGATGTCTTCCTCTGGGTCAGCACTGTAACAACATGAGCTGGTCTCAGCCAGTCACACAAAGGCTCTCCAACACCCGAATGCAGGCAGATATGGAGCTGCACATTCCTTTCCACTGGTGATGTAACCATCAGATAAGGTCAGAACGCAGCAGAGGAGCTCATGGATAATATGTGACTAAGTGCTGCAATCACCCAACTGAAAGGCACTTTGCAAATGAGTCCGCACATATTTACTGACAAATTTGTGTGTGTGTGTGTGTGTGTGTGTGTGTGTGTGTGTGTGTGTGTGTGTGTGTGTGTGTGTATGTGTGTCTGAATGTAATGTTCACACTCAGCAGGCTGTTGTAAATGGAGATCTGGATGTAAAAAGCTGAACCCCTCTCTCCTCCAGTTTGACGTGAGGGGAGGTATGTGACGGCCCCTCCTGTCCTTTCCTCTCCTGCAGCCTCTCGATTTTCCACTGTTGAATAAACTGAAACCCAGAGTGGAACTTCTCCCTCACACACACACACACACACACACACACACACACACACACACACACACACACACACACACACACACACACACACACACACACACACACACACACACACACACACAGCACCCTGGCTGCACCATTATACTGGGAAAGAACACCCTAAACAGGCACACCCAAATCTCACAACTCAGCACACATATAATACACGTATACACCAGCAAACGTATACACAAACTCCATGTGCGCACACACACACACACACCACACGCACACACACACACACACACACACACACACACACACACACACACACACACACACAGACACACAGACACACACACACACAAACACGCTGCCCTTCAAATAGTTTTTCGCAGCCTTTTATTTGGCTGCACGCCCGGTGGTTAGAGTGTTTCATTTTTCCCTGTGTATGGAACTGGGCAGCTGTCCAGACAGACACACAAAGAGAAAGAGAGAAAGAGGCACAGAAAGACAGAGAGAGAGAGAAAGAGAGAGAGAGAGAGAGAGAGAGAGAGAGAGAGAGAGAGAGAGAAAGAGAGGGAGAGAGGGAGAAATGGGGAGGGAGGGGGTTACTGAAAGAATGAGAGCGGCAGAGAGGGAGGGAAGAAGAGGACCAGCAGAAAAACAAGACGAGAGGTGCCTAGACCCGTTAACAACTACTTCCCTCCGAAACCTTATGATTGATATGATCCACTCTTTTTCCCTCTCTCTCCTTGTCACACACACTCTCCTTGGCTTTGACACCATGCCGTCTCCCTCTGCCCCTGTGGCCTTGTGCACTGCACCCCCCCTCCTTATCACATCCCTCCTTTTCTTCTTCTTTTCTCTTTTCTGGAGCTGACCATTCCCCCCTGTGGGAACTACCCCCCCCTTTTCTCTCCAGCTCCATTCAGAGCGCTGCTTCGCTGTGATCTGTGTTTCTGACAGCTACGCACGCACACATGCACGCACGCACGCACACACACACACACACACACACACACACACACACACACAGACACACACAGAGACACACACCACACCACACACAGCTCCTCTGCAAACAAACACCATGAATACTAACACAGCTTTGTGTCCACGGCACTTAAAATGGGGTAGAAGGAGAGGGAGGGAGGGTGGAGGGGAGGATGCAGAGAAAAGGAGGGAAAAGCGATGGAGGAGAAAAGAGGCACTGTGTTGATCTTGTGGCCACTCTCACAGACCTCCCCCCTCCCTCCCCCCCCCCATCCCTGTTTCTCGTTCTCTCGTTCTTCCCACCAGTTCTCTCGGGAATAAAGACTTCCATTCATGCGCCTGAGGAGTGCCACAGCAGGGGAGAGAAAAGAGGGAGGTGAAGGGGGAGGAAAAATAAGGGGGTGTCAAGGTGGGACAGTTTGTGGATCACTGGGATCAAGCCCACTGCTTGTCTATTTTCACTCAGCATGTGCTGCCTCAGCCAATGCTTCACTATCTCAGATCTGGTGGCATCCTTGCCAGCCAAAGCATCTTCTGGGAAAGTTGGGTGGGAAAGTTTGGAAATTGGGCTCCATTCACAACTTCCACTCTTGGACTAATGCTGCAATTCCACAACTATGTGTTTAGCCCACAGCTACAGTTTTCTTGTTTATTTAAGCTAAAAACTCACTTTTTTTCTGCAGCATGTTGTACCCTCCTAGCTGGGCATGATCAAGCATTCGATCTACGGTACATTTGTCCTTTAGCTAACTGCAAGGCAGAAGCCAGATTTATTGCACAGCAGTAGGTCCCAAGCAAAATGTTCCCTCCTACGTCCACAGCAGTAATCCTTCAGATTGGAGTGCTCCTAAAGATAGCAGCGAAACACCCAAGAGTCTCCTTGTAACACTCTCTTCAGACACGCTCCGACGTAGATGACTCAATCTGAACAAAAGCCTGTGATTGGCCGAACTGAAGTATGTTATTACGGTGCAATTGGAGGTTTTCACCTCACAGTCACAGTAATGACAGACACATTTACATGCTACACAAAGTATACATCTAATCCCCGCTATTAGCATTAATGGTGTGTGTGTGTGTGTGTGTGTGTGTGTGTGTGTGTGTGTGTGTGTGTGTGTGTGTGTGTGTGCAGGCATATGTGTATCCTGCTTGTGAATGGTACTAAGAGCCACATTAGAAGAGTTTTTTCATAGTGATTATTACAGCGATTATGCACCAATTGGCCCTTTCATGGATGTGGCCGTACCTCCATTGACAGCATTATGCATTTCAGACAGAGTTAATGCTCAGCACAAAGAAAATATATACAAGCAAAAAGACTGTCCACACACAAACACACAACATGCACGCAAGCACGCACGCACGCACGCACGCACGCATGCACACACACACACACACACACACACACACACACACACACAGACACACAGGTTGGAGTGCTTCGAATAGACAGAATGCTGTTTAATCAATGCATCTATTGGGGAAGTAAATTACACACACCTACATACACGTGCACAACAAACAGTACAAAACCAAAGGAACGTGTTGTTCACAGCGCTCTGTGCACCATATGACACAATCGTACCACTTCTGTACAACAGGAAACAATTAACAGCCAATGAGCTGCTCTAAATCCTAAGGGATGGCTTCCTGTGTGGAATGATGGGTAATTCAAGACAGAAGCTGTGCTGAGATTAAACACTTCCTCTCTGGCAAACAGTGGTCTGTAACAGCGAAGCCTCACTCACTGATTAGTTATTCAAAAATAATTCACTCTAATGCATCATTGTCTAGTTACTGAGGCAATACGTGACAAGAAATTACCACATCACCTGTGTGTTCCTGTGCATATTTGGGAGATAAAAACTAAAGTAATGGTGTCACCATTACCATATGCCATTCCTATTTGATAAAGCAAAGCAAAGGAAACACATAGTTACACTTGATTGTGCTGCTGAAACTAATCGATTAATCAATCATCAGAACACAAAGTTGAATTAACTTTTGTTTTTGTATTTTATAGTTGGGTTCAGTAAGAGCGTTCGCCCCATGTTGGCTGAGTCCTGCAGCTGCGCGGGTTCGAGTCCGGCCTGCTGCTCTTTGCTGCGTGTCATCCCCCATCTCTCTCCACTTTCATATCTAAAGCTTTCCTATCTAATAAAGGCCTAAAAATGCCACAAACAAATCTTAAAAAAAAAAAAAAAAAACATTCTTACAAACAGACATGTACTTTGTCTTGAAGAATGACTCCTGAGTCTTCACTTCAAGTTTAAAGCCTGTAAAGTAACACTTTCATTGCTTTGTCTACATATTTCTGTGAATATCCCAAGTCCTCAGATGATCCCCAGCTTGCAAGAGAGAGACTTAGAGAGCCACTTTATGACATCCTCAGTGACAGTGAGAATGGGCAAAGTGAGACACAATAGTCTTAACCAATCAGACTGCCCGCCTCCCCTCAGTCCCCTTCGCACCAACAATAACGCCTTTGTATGAGGCTGCACTCCACTCGCACGTTCACATGCACACAGAAACCAAGCATAGCATCCTACACTTTCTCAGACAGGCACAAAGAGAGGTGGGAGAAGCAGTACACCACATCTAAAACTGCATCAGTGCAAACAAACCTATGCCAGAATTAGAGTGTGTATCTTAGCTAACAACCTGGCTATGTGTGTCTGTGTGTTTCCTTCCAGGCCTGGGCACATGACTGCAGTTGCACCCTTGCTCCCTTGTCTAAACCGGCACCCCTCCTTGTTGTAGGTGAAAGGTCACACGGAGTGGCATTCCTCTCGGTCTGAGAGCGAGCGTGCATTACGCTGAGCAGAGAGAGAGAGAGAGAGAGAGAGAGAGAGAGAGAGAGAGAGAGCGCGCAAGCAGGGCAGAAAGCACAAGGGGGCAAAAACGCAACAGAGCAGGGCAGGTAAAAGATGAGGAGCGCAGGGCATTCGGGAGTGTGTATGTGTGTGTGTGTGTGTGTGTGTGTGTGTGTGTGTCTGAGTGTTGAAATGGACCACTAAACAGAAGACCCTTGTGGCTCTTCCCTGCTTCATAAACACAGCTGTTTGTTTAGTCTGAGCCGCCCCAAGGGACAGACACAGACAGAAGGACAGACAGACACATTTATATCATTTATTCATGTCTGCATCCATACTTAAGAGACAACGAGCATAAATAAACAGCAGAACTACAAACAGATTGTTTTACAAAGCCTGGTACAAAGACATGAAAAGGAGCAGAGAACTGGGCAGAATGACACAAACACACAATGCCCAAAAAGCCCTGGCTTAGAGGCTTTTTAATTATTTGTATGATTTAATTTGTTAATGTGAAAATGTTTTATACCACAAAGTGGTGATTGTGTCTGAATAAAGTATGATTTTTAACCAACTGACCAAAAATTATAAACTAAAATAAAATAGTGTCATGCCAATAAAGCCGGTGAACAGCGAGTGTAAGCCTGAAAAAAGATTTTTGTAAGAGGAGTGTTGGACACCACCTCTCCACGGTCATCTCTTTTGCTTTCAGACACACACACCCCTTCTGACAGGCGCGTCCCAGGCAGCTGATGGGGCCATCAGATTTCACTGACAAACACACTTACGCTTCAAGTGAGACACAGTGAAAGTCAATACTCTGTGCCTGCTTCTCCTTTCCTTTGACTCCAATCATCCCCTTTTCTCCCCTCCCTGCACCGAACATCACCCTCTATCCCTGCTGGACCCCCTCTCAAAACCACAGAATACACTCCTCCACACACGTACACACTGACTAACCACAGAGGCAGAGGCATGATGGAGCCACACTAACAAAGCAGCCACCAGGAACACATGATGCTGTGACTCAACATCATAAGAGACCGCAGAGGACATCAAACATGGCCGCCCTCCAGATAATCCCACAGTTATGTGAGTCATAGTCAACCGCTGTCCAAACCCAAATTCAGGCCTTTTTTTCATAGTCTACACTTACATTGATGTTGCCATGTCAAACTCATGACTACTTGGATTTAGGCTTTTCCTTATTGTTGTTATCTTTATGTCTGAAGGGGGGTGGTGTTCTTTTACTACACAAAGTCAGTTTTGTATAATTTTAGGAATGACTACTTATTGGTGTGAAAAAAAGACTATCAGCTGTAAAGCATCCTTAAAATCTTATTGTGATTCCTAAAAATGTAAAATGTAAAATGTAACTTGAGCTAGACTGGCTATTATAGTCTGCCTGCATCTAATAATAAATTGAATTTATAGAGCACTTTTTTACAGGGTATAGATAATAGAGACAAACAAACAAAACAAAACAAAACAAGATTCAGGAAAACAAAACAAGATTCAGGCATCTGCCTGAAGAGGAATAGCAACCCACTGGGACTGGGCACAATAGTGAATGAATAGGGCTTGACCTTTGGGACAGATTGAGAAGATGGTATGTGTGTGTCTGATTGAGAAATTAGCTACAGTTCCAACCAAATGGTCAGCACCAACACACACATAGACACCAAATCCAGCCCTGAGGGTAAGGAAGCAAAGGCCAGACTCCAGTTGTCTCAACCCTGACCCACTCACACAAACAAACAATACAACACACACACACACACACACACACACACACACACACACACACACACACACACACACACACACAGAGACACACAAAAACGGAGGCTTACACAACTGTGGATTCCAGCTATCACCTCGACTTTTGAATGTCCAGCAGGGTCAAAGTTCATCTCTTCTTCTGCCAGCCTCCAGTGTTTTTTTGTGTGTGTCTGGGTGTGTGCATGTACGTGTGCTCACTAGGAGTGACCTTGCAGAGTCATTCATTGTGGATACACTGCAGCACCAACACTACTGCAGAGCTGATTAGGGAGCAATCTTGCTTAGTGTAATGTGGAGTGTGTGTATATTTGTGTTTGTGTGTGTGTGTGTGTGTGTGTGTGTGTGTGTGTGTGTGTGTGTGTGTGCTCGCGTGCACGCGTGTGTGTGTGTGCGCGGATTTGGTGGGAGGAAGGACAGTAGAACAGATTGTGTTTTGTCTGGACTTTCTTCAGGTTTAAGAGATACTCAAAGGCAGATCAGAGGTTAGATGCGAGGAGAGTGTGTGTGTCTGTGTGTGTGTGTGTGTGTGTGTGTGTGTGTGTGTGTGTGTGTGGGTGTCGGTGTGTGTTTCAAGTGTGTACAGAGTATGTATGGGGGTCAGACACAGATGGACAGCTGGTGTTTTCAGTGGTGCTAAATCACTCACCCCTCCCCAGCATATAAGCGCACACACACACGCATACACATGTCCCATCCCCCATTGACCACAGGGAAACGCCCCTTAAAGCATTCCCAGCTCTTACTCTCAAAGACTGCACACTGAGGACGCACACACGCACACACACACACACACACACACACACACACACACAACAAATAAAAGCCTGGTCATTTTCACCTCAATGACAGACACAGAAAAAAAATCCAATATGACAGTTTGGTCAGGCCATATTAGAGGTGATTATTTCATGTTCATACACTTTCATAAATCAGTCAAGGTGGTTGCTCCCTGTGGGTAAGTACAACGCTTCAACACACACATGCACACAAGCTGACATACACACACTCACTCCTATTTTATGAGCTCATCAAGTCCCTCAGGTCACCAACCGCCATCTCAGCCAGGGATGAAAAAGCTCCCATCAAAACGCTAACCATTTCACACACACGCATGTGCACATATAGCTTGCACACACACTTGGCGTGGCAACTGTGGCAGTATTAATTTCCTTGTGAATGCACTTGACTAACACTGCTGGGAGACCACCAAGCAGCAACAAACACACACACACACACACACACACACACACACACACACATACACACACACACACAGCCAGGGGGACCACCAAGCAGAGGGGCTGTCAAGACAAGATAAGTGTGTGTCTAGCGTCAGGTTTTCGCATACAGCCACTACTACACATACACGTACGCACGCACACAACAACAACACACAGCCTGGCCTGGACTCCTGGAAAAGCTCTGGCTTATCTCTCCCCACAGATAGTGAAAAGGATTAAGAGCCACATTTGGCACGTCCAGAGAACTGGACAGATAACCAGGAAAACACTCTCTCTAACTGCAATCACTGCTCAACATGATTTGTGTGTGTGTGTGTGTGTGTGTGTGTGTGTGTGTGTGTGTGTGTGTGTGTGTGTGTGAAAGAGCGAGAGGATGCATTTTACCTTGCGTATGCTCCTCCATGTGTAGGCATCGCCTTGATAACTGGGTCTATGTGTGTGCGTGTGGGCATGTGTGTCTGGAGGAGTGATGCAGTGGTTGACCCAGGACCCAATCCGTTAGAACACACACATTCATCTTCCAAACACACACATAGCGTGCCCAGACAAAGAGCTGTGTGTGAGGGGACGTTCGGCATGTGTGTGATGTCAGCTGGAGACAGAGAAGGGGAGCCCATCGTATCCCATTTATGTGTGTGTGTGTGTGTGTGTGTGTGTGTGTGTGTGTGTGTGTGTGTGTCTGTCCCCTGACTCAAGGCGCCTGCTCATTCACCTCTCTGGTTATAGATGCCTGCTATGAAGATGATAGGTAGGTAAGATTCCGTTTAAGACTGGGAAATGGCATCTTTTTCTCTTCTCTTCAGTATGGCTGTGTCCGAAATCACTCCCTTGTTTGCTTATTCACATAATGGACGCTCAGTAGTTTACTCTATAGTGAGCATTAAAAAAAGATTGTGGACACTTATGAGTCATTTTGTGTCATCACTGAACGCTGTAGAGTCACAACTGTCATCTATAAAATGTGATAAAAATAATTGAATATACATTTTTAGGGCATTCTCACACTCAAAAACACTTATATAACCCCTATTTGCTTTTTAGTGTTTATTACAATTATTGCTTGCTGTGTCCTGTTATTATTTGATGCTGGAATGTCAATTTCCCCAAGAGAAGAGAAGAGAAGAGAAGAGAAGAGAAGAGAAGAGAAGAGAAGAGAAGAGAAGCCATTCTACATGTTTGCCTACTTATCTGTCTGTCTCTCCCCTTCTCTGTCTATTAGAGTCAAATCTCTCTCTGTGTCTTAATGGGCATCTATTGTATCCTACCTCTCCCCCTTCTCTATTCACCACACACTACCACACGCACATACACACTCCCTCTGAGGGGGCCCCTTAACCAGGCTCTCCATATGCCTGACCCCCACCTCCTTTCTCTTCCTCCTCTTTCCACAACCCCCTTCTCCCTCTCCCCATCTCCTGCTCACACTCTGGCTTCTGCTCTGTTGCTGCTGCTGCTGCCCCACGCTGCCATCTGCTACAAGACAACAGAGAGTGAAAGAGGGAGGAAAAGGAAGAAAAGAGTTGTGAAAAAGAGTGAGTGAAAAGAGGAAGACATGAGGGAAGAAAAGACTGAGGGGAAAAGCGGAGAAAGCGGGACAGATAAAAGATAAAGAGAGAAAGAGGGACAGAGTAGATGTGGACACAATACAGCAGAGAGGCTGTCCATCTGCTCCCCCTCTCACCTCCCCTCCCCTCCTGACACACAGCCTCACACACACCACAAAGAGAGTATTTAACCTCAACACACACACACACGCACACACACACACACACACACACACACACACACACACACACACACACACACACACACACACACACACACACACAAGGGAGACAGAAAGCAGCCCAGCCTCTCTCTTTAACCCGTTCCTCTCCAGTGAGCCTGCCTGTATTACACCCTTGGGGTGGCAGGTGATGGGTGGATGGAGGGAAAGGATGTAGGGGGGATGGGGGGGTAGAGGGAAGGGGGATGGGGAGTGTGACTGAGGGACAGAGTGTAGGGGATGAAGGGTTGAAACTGATCTGAATCAACACCAACACATCCTCCCCTCCCCAAACCTCAAATCTCAATAGAGACCAGCTTGCTACCCCTGTCACTATGACAACCTCTGTCAATCATACTGTAGCAGTAGGCTTCCAAATGGGGACCGATGGTGCTGGATTAGGAATGGCTGCCCAAATATCAGAGTGCAGGGTTTAGCTCACTCATGGATTTAAACTGAACATTTTAGTGGTAAACATGCCTTTATTTACAGAAATGCGACAGCAGAGCAGACATCACCCAAAACCCACATACTTTTGTCCCAATTTAGTTGCAATTTCATATTTGAATCACCCAATGTTCCAATTGTTTGTAAAAACCCAAACCACATACATTTTTGGCTTATGAAGCAATGCATTTCCAACCCCTTGTCACCTATTGCAAATGCCTACTGGTTTTTACTAGTTCAACCAACCTTACTTTATCAACATAACATTGTTTAGAGCCCTGAGGAACTAAAATGATCCAGTAATTCATTAGAATTTTTTTCTGCCTCTCTTGGTAATTATCTTGTGACCCCTTAAGATTAATCTTCTCCCTACTCCTTTTTTGGTTTCCAACCCCCCAAGTTGGGAAACAGTAATGTAAAGTACGTACAATACATCTGTATACATCTGGCTTCATGATGAGGATGAGAGGCATATTGGCTGACTACTGTATTTCGTTTAAATTTCGTTTAGATTTTCAGTTTAAAAGGTGGTGTTTTTATATGACCGGTTAGACATGTTGAAATTTCCCTCAATGACAGATCCTTGATGATGCTGATTGGTTATTTTTGGGGGTTGCATCAGACCCCTTTTGAACACAGACATAGAGTGGAGATATATTTGACCATGCAAATACCTCGTGAGCCCCTTGAATTTGAGTTAAAACCACAAGACTGAAGCACAACAGAGCAAAATGCGGCCCAGCATCATGTTGACAACATGACGCCTTCGCTCCTGCTGGGCCTGTCGAGCTCAGTGATATCGAGATGGCTTTCAGATTTGGACACACACACCACTGTGTAGGTCAACACACACTACAAACACTAGATTCCCCCAAGGACCTGTACGTACACAGTGTCACACACACACACCAAACACCGGTGTAGTGTGCAACGGGTGTGATGGAGGAGGGGGATGAAGGGGCGTGACCCGCAAGAGCTGATTTCGTTAGAGGAGAGGAGAGGAGAGGAGAGGAGAGGGGGAGGAGAGGAGAGAAGAGGAGAGGTCTCCGTGTATATGACCACAAATGGAGAGAGCAGACACCAGCTGTCACTTGCTTATGTCAGCCCTATTCTCAGCTCCTATGTGAGTGTGAGTGAGTGTGTGTGTGTGTGTGTGTGTGTGTGTGTGTGTGTGTGTGTGTGTGTGTGTGTGTGTGTGTGTGTGTGTGTGTCACTGTGTGATCTCAGCTAGCCATGACTGGTTTCAATTACACAGCAAACTTTGACCCTGTGTAACCAAGCAGGGAAACGAGCTACTGAGAGAGAGAGAGAGAGAGAGAGAGAGAGAGGTAAAGAAAAAGGTGGAGCGTATGAGAGGGAGCAGTCAATTCAAAGATGTTCAGATAGAAAGGAGTTACACCTGTAAAGAACATACTGTACATGAAATACTGCACACCTACTAAATACACACATAAGGGGCAGCACTTCCAGGGATGGTGACTTACCCTTTTTCTGGGGGGTCCTCGTTCTTCGTCTTTCTGGCCCCGCCCTGCCCCGCCTCCTGTCCGTCCCTGCCGCCCCCCTTTGCCCTCTCCAACCGGAGGTCTGATGGTCATCCTGATCTCCGGTGGGCAAATGTAGTTCTCAAGGTTCTTGGGGGGCTTCTTGGTGCGCTTGGTGGTCTGAATCTTCAGCTTTAGACTTCCTTCCTGGAAACTTGCTTCCTTGATGGAGAACTCCTGCTCCTCCAGAAGCCCCTCTACCTGCTCCTCTAGCCCCTCCCCTTCGCTGATGGCACCGTTAATCACATCATCACTGCGCGCCAAACTGATGCCCCCTGCTCCTTCCTGGTCCTCTTCATTTGGCCCCACCCTGCCTCCCTGTAACTCCGCCTCTTTGGGTCGGGCCGAGCCAACCAGATCCCTTGGCTCCATCCACGCTCCAGCCAGAGCCAGTCAGGATGGGGGAAGCTGTGGCAGCCAGCCAATGGGAAGATAGAGAACAGTAATCTGTCGGGCTGGTTGGATGTTGTCAATCAGCTACTGGGGTTGGGTTGGTTGTCCCACAGGAACACAGCGAAGCCAGGGACAGTCTGCGGAGAGAGCAGGTAAATTATATGATGACGAAAAGAAGCGCTACTAAGTCCTGTCATCCCCATAGCTTTTATTCCATTCTACCTCTCAGCACAGGCATGTCTGCTGTCAACAACATCATTAGCTGCCGGTTATGTATGAAGACAAACACACAAGCTCATCACAGAACTGTGGGGGCATGCTGCAACGCTCTCATTTGCATTTTGTACTTCGCATAAACAAACACATTTTTGACATCCACTACCACTTGCCTTCCTCTCTCCCTACTCTCTTCTTTACTCACTCTTTGCTAATCCTTATCTCCCTCCCTTTCATTCTATCCCCTGACGGATCTGAAGCAGAGCCGTGCAAACACTAGAGTGATCAGTGTGCAAAATAAGACATTCCTCTTCTCTGCTCTAAAACCAGGCTGAAGTTAGCCTGAGGACACAAGACAGAAAAAATGAAAGAAGCTGACTTCTGTTTTTTCCTTTCACCAGAGCAGGGAAGGAGGGAGGGAATCACACATGGGGAGAAAGGAAGGCAGCAGAGAAAGACGGAGGGAAGGAATCTAAATTCTTTCCCCAGATGTGGTTTACGAGCTGGTCTGGAAAAACCAGCGTCTGAACTGTTTTACACACGCATGCATTGGCATTGATACACACATGCATGAAAAACTCCATGCACATAAATACACATACAAATGACAGTGTTGCTGTCACCGAGTACACTTATTCACCCCTGCTGCTATTTCTGCTCTCTAGAGGAAACATTGTCATAGCCATTTCTCACAGGATTTGTTTTTTCCTTTTTGGATCATTGCACATGCCGGTGCAGATATATATTACATACTTACATCAACACATGTATGCACTTACACAGTCTTACTTACACACAGGCTTATAAACAGAAAGCAACCAAAACAAACACTGGACTACACTTCTCACTACAGCTCCAGGGAATCCCATCAGTCAATATGACATGAGGCATGACTGAGCTGAGAGTGGGGAATTCTGTCTCACACACTGAGCTTAGACTGACACCATTTACACTTATGTGAACCTAGACTAGACCACTACCTGCGGACATGACTCAAGTAAAAGCTTAGCGCTTGCTTCAGACTTACAATGACCTGAGAGCACAAAAGGTTTACAGCATATACTGAGTGTGTATGTGTGTGTGTGTGTGTGTGTGTGTGTGTGTGTGTGTGTGTGTGTGTGTGTGTGTGTGTGTGTGTTTTCTCTGTGTGCACTCCTGTACCAGCCCACGCTACTGTACTAACAGCTGATCCCCAACATAATACCCAACAGGCCTCACAGCACATGCTTAGAGTCCATCCATCCAGATATACCCGCTTATCCTTTTAGAGGATCCCAGCTGACATTGGGCAAGCGGTGGGATACAGGACAGGTCACCAGCCAATCACAGGGGACACATACACAATTTGGAGTACACAATTAACCTAACCTGCATGTGGGAGAAAAACAGAAAACTCAGGGAAAACCCATGCATCAGCCGGCAGGTTCAATCCCAGAATCTTCTCGCTGTGAGGCGAAAGTGCTAAACACTGTACCACCATGCTGCCCCGTGATTACAGTGTAATTGAATAATCATAATCCACAGCGGTATTTCAGTGTAAGACTGCACATAAACAGTGTCCAACCCTAAGTTCTAAGTCAATGGTTAGTCATTTTTCTTCTGCATTTGCTAGATTAAATAAAAATGAAAAGGTTTGTTTCTACAAACCCTCTCTTTAGCTGTAAAGTTTATCAATCTGAAACCACAGTGTTTCAAAGCTGACTCATTAAGGTTATTTGTGTAGGTTCTGCAAGCCCCATGGTGGTTAAGTATGAAAAATACTTAAAGGACCATAACAGTTTTTTTCTCATGTTTAAGCTTATGAACTCCACATCACTTATACTACACAGCCAACTTTATACTGCCAGCAATTTTCCAAAGCTTACTAGATTTCAGATTGATTTCCAACCTTCCTGTAAGTAATCCATTTTCATTCATTAAGTGCAGTATTGAAAAGGAACTTTAGTCCTTAGTCGGCTTGATTTTTATGTTGAAGTCACATTATTTTCACATTCTCCCTTCTGAGGAGAGACTGTTCTGTAAATTATTCCCTGTTGTTGCCGTCGGGTAATCCTCAAAAGGTGAACAGCAACCTATTTCACGCAAGAAACCATCAAGTTCCTGTTATTCTTTCTACACTGTCATTGTTTGTCTTTTGAGTTTGATTTCAAGACAACAAAGATTTTGAGTGCAATGCTAAAATATCAGATGTTAGAGCCTCCCTAATTTAACTCTTTCACTAAACACTGTCTTCAAAACATACCCTGCTCACTGCATAACCACAAGACAACAAGGTTGACATCCATCAGTAACATTGATGCACAAATAAAGGAGGCTAAATGTTCAGTTTGATAGATTACCTATCTCAGAAAAGTCTCAGCAAGATGATTTTTACACTCTATTAAAATCAATATAAACCACTGACTGCCTGGAAGTTAGGAAATCAGTCCAAAAACTGATGGTATTCTTGGGGAAATGGTAAGCAGTAATGTACAGTACAGGCTTGCATTTAATGGGCAAAAACATGCAAAACAACCACTTTGGTGTCTTAGTAACTTCTCAGGATTCAAAGTTTTACAGGGATAACCAAAAGATAGAGAGTCCAGGCTCAGTCCCAACCTGATCGTACAGTGCCCACATGCCCATGTTTGGTCGTCCAGGAACCTCCCAGTCCCTAATGTCAGCTTAGTGACTCGCCCTCATGGCATGTGTGAAAGCCACCCTGTCTGTCATGTGACTGAGGACAATGACAGGAAAAAGAGACAGCTGCCAACCACAACCACACCATCACACATGTAGAAGAAACCTATCCACTTTGGGTGGTTCTCTTAAGACTCACTACCCCAACCATAACCCAGTATGACAACGAAATGGCGTCATACATTAGTGCAATCTTCATTCTGGGCCATTACTGTGTAAACTACTTAGCTGGGTCATGACTATTCCTCCTCCCTCCCTGCTCGCTGCCCTAAGCTGTGTTAGTTCTCTGTTACTGGCAGACAGGCTGAGAGTTTATGTAAGTCTGACCCCTCCTCGGGCCTCCCTTGCCTACCCTGAGCCTCGCTGTCTCCTCTCTCCTCTCTCTCTCTCTCTCTTACACACACAAACACACTGACACACACACACACACACACACACACACACACACACACACACACACACACACACATACACACCTCAACTAGCCTCAGACAGCAGGGTGATTGTAAGAGGCTAGACCCACTGCATAAATAGCTTTATTATGTTCTCAAAACTACCAGCGCTAACCAGCTTCTCTCTCAAATAGCATAAGGTTATTCCCTGTGAATGAGACACTCCTCCAACATTTTGCCTTGTCCTTTGAAAACAATTATGATAACGAATTGATAATGGAATACAGATGGACAGAACAGAGATGGTGAATGATACAGACACAGACAAAACAGAGGTAGTGTCTGAGTGTGAGTGAGAAACAGACAGAGAGAGAGAGATAAAGAGGGAGAGAGGGATGGCAGCAGAAACACAACCTTTTAAGGCTGCATACCCAACAGCCCCAGTGCCTGAGGTGGACTCACAAATAGTTCATACACACATGCAGACAGATGTGCACACACACACACACACACACACACACACACACACACAGGCACACCCATTTACACATCCACAAGCACACCAAACGCCCATGTGATTGCACAAGGTGAAGAGTCTCTCCCCCCCCCCCCCCTTTTCTTTGATGTGAGGGTGTAGTAAAGGCTCGGCCATCCCTGGCTGTAGATCTCAGAGGGATGATGAACATTGTCTGTCTGCCATTTTCATTTTTCATTTATCTCTTTTTATCTTTTATTCCAGCCCTCTAGTGAAGGGGCAATCACGTAAACCAATGTATCTAGAAGGATCCAATCTTTGGTTGGAGACAAATCAAAAGGAATGGCCTCTGCCTTTTAATACTTCCAAATCCAGTGGGCACGAGCATGAGTTTTTAAATTGGAAGTCTATTAGTCCTCTGCCTCAGAGCAGAGAAAGGTGAAGGAAGCCATCTTTTTAGCCTGTCCACATCAAAGAGCGTATATGAAATACACTATGAAATAATTGGATTTGAAATACAGAATAAAACCCTTTCTCTACCCAGTTCAGCATGGATGGCACAAGCATGTGTTCAGCTGTAGGGCAGCTAGAACAATCATAAAGTACCATGTGTGGGACAGCCATAATAGAAAATGATGGCCATGCAGGCGCTCTGTGCAGTCCCACATGCACACACTCCTCTGGATGAGCCATATGCCAGGTAGCACTAAAACCATCCTCACCTAACTATCCCGCAGAAGCAGATGAATGTTAAACCATTTTAACTGCAGCAGAAGCCACAAAATGGCTGTCAGCAAAAACACCTCCCCTTCTCCCCAACTGTCTTCCTCCTTCCACTCACCTCACCCCCTCCCCAAACCTCTGTTCTCTCCCCTCTTCTCCGTGCTACCTCTTTCCTTTACCCTCCACCTTCTACCTCTCCCTCCCTCCCTCTTTCTGTGTGCTCTGCCAAAAGGTGCTCCAGTGCTGATATTCTGTTAAGAGAGCCTGCCAACAGTTAGATTTGTCCTTGGATGGCGTTCACATTCCCTCCTCCCCCTCTGTGATCCTACTTCGACCCGAGGTATCCAGCTCAGAAGGGGATACACCTAATCGATTTCTCATGCTTTATTTTAAGGTGTCATGGGCATCTCATTACTTAATAGGGGGTTTAATAGCCTGCTTCATACTTTTACGCCACAAAAACACTGCCAGAGTTTCAACTCCCCCAAACCTGTTAACAAGACAAGATCGATGGTTCCCTCAGAGTCTAAATCACCTCTATTATCCATCCCTCAACCCCATTTCTTTCCATCTAGTCACGCACTTCTCTCACAATTGCCTCTCTTCTCACGTCCTTGTTCTTCTTTTTTCATCCAGTGCTCATTTCCACACCTTCAATCCCATATATCCTGGAGACCTGACTATTTTTCCACACTTTCCCTGACTCATCCAGGCTTGTCTATTTATCTTCTGGTGCTGTGGTTGTGACTGAGGTTTCTGGGGACTGCTGATAACAGTGGCATACTGCCATTCACTTTCACCACTCACCTTCCTCCACACAGCCAAAGCACGGCCACCACTTTTGGCCGCACCATTTCTGACATCCACCTGAAACTGATCGGCTATTGATAAATGTAACCAGAGCGGAGTAGCTTGGCTCTACCATGCCCACTACATGGAATTTGTATGTATGCTGGCATTTCTGTACTGTAGGCTATTGTGGCATGTGTAGACTATGTGCTACAAATTAAAAAAACTAAACAGAATGAAGGCAAAGTGAGGAATGAAACACTCCTGGCATACTTAGTATGCTTAACCTTGCAACTTCCACAGCACTTGACATCATATATGGCCAATTGTCTCTCTCCCAGCCTCTACCACTTGACCACAACAAGTTAAAAACCACATCCAACCACATAGGATAGGCTTCAGTTAAATGTGACATAACTCATGCAAGACTGAAGGAGAAACAACCATAGCTCGCTACATGTCATAGACTAGTGATGCTATGTGATGGACTATCATGTCAGTGAAGATGCAGGAGGTCCACCCAAGTAGAGAAAACATTTGAACTAAGAGCTTGAACAGCAGTGGTTGAGTTGATCTTTGATCAATGTGTAGTGGACACTTTACCCCATTGACCTAATTAGCTGTTTTATGTTACTGCGACCTAATTACCAAGGTATTACACAGTAATAATGGCTGGAGACTGAGTGGTACAGGATTGTTTGGGGTGGTCCGTGTCTACGTGCGTGAATGTGCGCGTGGTGCTGTGAGTAGCCTAGCTACGTCCACTCGTGCGTGAGTTTGGTCGGAATTTGTTGGCATGTGACTACAAGCAATTCGACATATTTCATGTCAATTAAAGACTAAAATGGCACAGACATAATATAAAAAAAAAAAACTGCATGTAGGTTAGGTAGCATGTAAAAAGCAAGCATGTAACGTTAAAGCAGACACACAGCTAGGCTATAGGCTAACATTTATAAAAGCATTAACACATTTATAGGAAAGGTGTATTCAGGTGTGGAATGTGGCCATGCAGTCAACCGGGGCTACTTACCCATGTCTAATGTTGTCACACACTCGGCTCTAACGTGTAAATATTTTATCAAGATCATTTACAATCCATTTAGATACATTTTACACAAGCGACGGATGGGATGACAGCCTCCCGCGGAGCTGTCAAACGGTGCCAGAATATATTTATATATATTTTTATTTTTTTTTGACAGAAAACCCCGAGGAAAATGGCGTCAACGGTGCTTTGGAAAGAAAAAAAAACGAAAATGGGATTTTCAGCCGATCTGATGACAGAAGCAAGGTAGCCGCACAGGGAGAAAAAAATCCAATCGCAAACTTGGCGCTTATGTCCAATTCCTCACATAAATAAGATCTTTAGAGGCTCTTGCGGATTGACTCGTGTGGTGTGGATCCGCGGCGGTGCAGAGTGCGTCTCCGGTGCCTTGCAGGATTGCTGGTCACTCGGGGAGCTGCACAGCGCTGAGATCCTTCGCAAATCCGCTACTCGGTTGGTAGGGGAGGAGGGGGGAGTAGGAGTAGGACTATTACTGCAGTCAAAACAAGCCCGCATCCGACTACAAGCCCAAATCCAGCGGGAAAATGTCAGCGGCAAAACCGCGCTTTCAGCCGCCAGTAGCCTACGGGAGACTGAGGAGCCGAGGCAGGAGACGGTGGTTTAGGTCGCTTTTCTTCGCCGGTTGCATTGGTTCAGGATTTTCTCTCTCACACTCTGTCTCTCTCTCTGCTTTTCCGATCGGTGAATGTCAGGTTCCGGAGCCTGGTGTCTGGTAATGATCTCACCCCGCAGACTGAAATCTCTCTGGCCGAGCAGAGCAGAGGAGAGCCGAGAGGAGGAGCGACATCGCCTCCACCTGGCAGCAAACACATTCAGCGCGTCTCCTTTTGCGACCTTCCCCTAATTCCCATGGCCTTCTCCTGTGGGACTGTAATGTAAAGGGTGAAAGCAACATCTGGCAAAAAGGCATGTTGTTTTGACTGAGTCGCTGCTGTTTTTTCAACAGGTTCAGATAGGCTTACCTACATAACTTTTATAGTGTCACCCTGAAATAGCCTAATTATTTACCTTTCAGTATTGGATATAAGTGTAAAAATGTCTGAAACAACGAAAATGTTTGATTGCCTTACAGAAATGATGTTAGACTTTGTCAAGGACAGTTCAACACTTGTGCTTTTTGCTAAAAAATAGTAATAGGCCTACAACATAACAATGAATGAAACAATAGATGCAAATTCTTCAAACAAGTAGCCTACATAAAATGGATGAATAACATCCTAAAACAGATTAAACTGGTGGTGATCACAAAATAGGCCTATATCCTACTCCAAATAATTCTGATAAATAGTTTTGAAACACTGACAGCGTGATCAGCTTTCCTGCAATTCCAAAACCGATTTAAAGTATGAGAAATAATATAATCAGGTGTTTCACTCTCTTCCTCTACAATAGAGGCAAACCTCTGCTGAGTCATTACTAAATACAAAAATCTTATCAGATGTTCTATTGCTCATCCTCGGGGGAGTTTTGGCATGAAACATTTTGCAAACCCTTGGGCTAACCTATAAATAATGTTTATCACGTCTGTCTTAATAGGAAATAGTTTGCCCATAAACCGCAACTATACTGGGATGACTTGAGATGATGTAATTTGACAGGCACGGTATAATTAAGCTCAATTTAACGTGTGTGTTCAGTGAGACAAAAGTTGCCACAACACACTTTTGCTTCAGAAGAAGACAAGGTGGGTGTGTGGGTGTGGTTGAGGGGATGAATAAAGGTAGATTTAAGTGTGTGTGTGTGTGTGTGTGTGTGTGGTGCTTTCCCCTTGATATGTCAAATTACAGCAGGGTGGAAAATCCACATCAACCAACCACCATTGTTCCATTACATTCATCATTGTCAGAGGTTGTGTTTATATATCGTGTCTACACGCAAACCTTGACCTTCCTTGTATGGAAAACATCCTTAAACATTAACAAGCAATGCAAATTATGTCAGATGACCTTTCCCTCTGGGTGCCCCACAGTTACTGTTACTCATCCCCGCTGTGTGTGTGTGTGTGTGTGTGTGTGTGTGTGTGTGTGTGTGTGTGTGTGTGTGTGTGTGTGTGTGTGTGTTTGTGCGTGTGTGTGGTGCGTGCCCACGTGTAAAGCACCCACTGGGAGGTCTTTCATTAGGCGGGGTGGTATTTGTGATTGTGTGCTCCGTAGCATGTAAACACTCAGCTGTGTTTCAAACTTGTAGTTAAAAATCTGCAATGCCATCCGTGGTTTGGGTCTTTTCACTTCCCATGCTGTGGCACATTGATTAGAATCCCAAAACGTGTTATTTGTATGTGTGTATCTGTGTGTATGTTAGAGCATTTGGGATAAGTGTGTGTATATTGTGTTTAGAGTCTTTGTTTCATTGGGGGTGTTTTCATAACAATGCCACAGCAACTCTTTATTGCCCATTTGCTCATTTCTCCACTTACGGTGCCAGTATTGTATTACTGCATGTGTGTGTTTGTGTGCATTTTACTTCTTTCTTTATGAGGACCAAATGTTTTGACCGAAGTTTTATTTAAAAAAAAATGTTTATATTTTATTTATTGTTCCTTGCTTTTATGTTGACTCTGGGTTGTTTCAGGGAATGAAGTTCAATAAGAAACTAGAGTTATGACTTGGTTCAGGGTTAAGCTGAGCTCTACATAGAAAATTAAATTAAATTAGGCTCACGGTTACTGTATAAAGACTACATTTAAATTTGGAGGTTGACGTTTGGGTTTTGGAGATGAGAAATAGAATTTGACTCTAACATAAATTTTAAGACCTCACAAATTTAGAATAACAAACGTGTGTGTGTGTGTGTGTGTGCGTGTGTGCGTGTGTGTGTGTGTGTGTGTGTGTGTGTGTGTGTGCGCACACGCGTGTGTGTGTGTGTTCCCATTTATGTGTGTCTATTGATTTGGGATGTGTGCAAGAATACAAAGAGACCCCTGAGAGTGAGGGGTCAACAGCTGCTCCCCAACAACCAATCAATTGCAGTGTATCAGTAAACATTACACACAGACACACATGCGCACGCACACACACACACACACACATGGACACATACAGACGGCACTCTGTTCTCGAATCTGTTGCCATGGATACCAGATACAGGCAGCCAAGAGGGAGCAGTTTTCCAGCTGAAACTGTAAATATTGAATTATGATGGGAAGGAAAGAGACGGCAGTGCAGGGCAACGTTCCTGCCTGAATGATCTAAATATCGAGATAATCCTTTCATCTCTATTCACCACTACAGGAAATCTGGTGCATCATTCATGTTCATCAAGTTCAACATAAAAAAGATCAATCTGTCCTTAGGATTGAGACATTTATCTAACTCTCTATTACAGACTGAGAGCTGCCCCCATTCCTTCATCTCTCCCTGCCTTTTTGTCTGGAAGATCTTCCGTCCCTCAAGTGGGATGCAAAGTAAATGCCCCATGCCTGACTTGCAATACATAAAAGTGAATCTCATTCAATCCACTTTACCAAATGCTGAAGCTCAAATGTGGCAACAGTTCCTCTGTGGTTTCATTGATGGGGAGAACGGAGATTGAGATGAAGAAGTGAAGAAGGAGAAAAAATGATTAATAATGAATTAATAAATGCTTGCAAATGTTTTACTGTAAGTGGGGCCACTGGAGAGAAAGACTGAGAGAGGTAGGAAAGAGAGGCTCTGAAGGTGAATGTCAATAATTGGTTAACTGTTATTTATGAATAATATAAGCAGTGGAATCAGCAGAGCTTAAATAATAATACCACACTGATATTCATAACAAAGCTACAGCGCTTGACTGTGCCGGGAAAGAGAGCGGAGAGTCAATGCGCCAACCTTGAGCTGACATTGTGAGCAGGAGAGACTTGCGTTCAATCAATGAAGGGCTTCTCTCAGGGAGTCCACTAATCTCACCGGGCAGCAGAGGGTTCATCAGAGCTCAGAGACCCTTGGGACTGACAGTCAGGTAATGGGGTTAGCTGAGATAGAGGGAGAGGGAGTGTGTGTGTGTGTGTGTGTGTGCGTGCAGGAGAAAAGGTCTTTGCTGTGAGTAAGACAGTGAAAGCATGCACGGAACAAGCAATTGTGTGTGTAGCGTGCACTTGTGTTTTGCAGATACAGGTGTGCATAACAAAAGTGCATCTGTGTATATTGTGTGTGTGTGTGTGTGTGTGTGTGTGTGTGTGTGTGTGTGTGTGAGACAGAAGGAGTAAAGGCCATGCTGATAGACTGAGAAGTTAATGGGACGTGTGACAAGGTTGACTACTGAGGCCTCAGTGATCTGACTGGTTTAATTAAGTAAATGACCTCTTGGATAACACACTTCTATCTCCAGCTCCTGATACACTCTGATAAACCATATAACCAGAATGGCCTACTCTTCTCCCTCATTTACCTTGCAAAGACGACCCTGCCGTCTATCGTTGTATAAGACACATTCAGTGTAGCCGTGGCATCATGGGGGTTTGAATCCATCCTGGGACACATTTTACACATCCTCTCCTTGTAATCTCCAAATGTATTTCCCGAGTGTTAAATTAGACAAAAAAACTGAGTGTGTAGGCTGCATACAGCAATTGATTAAAACAGAACTGCTCAGCACACAGTGTACAGTCTCTCTGAACGACTAAAGGGGCCACCTGCCATTTGCACATGCAGTCATACTTGCATATACAATGGTACACACACACACACACACACACACACACACACACACACACACACACACACACACACACACACACAAACAAACAAAGGGAGCAAAAGAGTTATTGGAAGACTTTGTTCTCCATTTGGGGCTGAGATAGATATTCTTCTAATGAGAGCGATAACGACGTCTGAGAGGAGATGCAGACCACAACACAACAGCAACGCAGATGGGAGCTAAGACAACAACAAAGACAGCCCTAAATGCAGTTGACTGCGGACTCCCTGCTGGCTCTGTCTATCTGAAGAGATGACACTGTTCCCATCCCCCTGCTACTTATAGGGACATTATCATAATGTTGTCTCTGTATGAGCCCAGCTATCAAGTGGGCTCATCTTGAAGTCCTCCACAAGCCCCTGTGTATGCTGATGCGTCAGATGCTGGAGGAAGACAATGGTGAACAAAACAAAAATTCTGCCCTAATATTTATTCAAACTGACAGTTCTGGCATCTAACAATGCAACCCAGGACTGACAGCACCAATTTGATGAATCTCTGCGTAGGCTGTAAACAAACAGCAGTAAGGAAGATAATGATTGTCCTTCTGTTTGTCCTTCTGCTTTCTTATTGTCTTGTCACTACAGACATCTGCAAAGAATACATGTGAAATGGGAATAGTGAATCATGTTGTGGACTGTGAGTTGATGCAGTAAGTCACTGTCGGAAGTTGGATACATTTGGATTCAAATCCTGGCATATGCGCTATACTAAGGGGAAAAAACAAGCAACAGATCAAGAGTGGGAGCATATATTAGACACAAGAATAATGAATTATTAGTTCTCAGAAACAGATATTGTTTGTCACGGCTTGTGCGAACCTTCACACCTCAAACATCCACCCTACAACATCCTGTTGTGTTATAACTGTGCATGTGGTCAGATACAGCTGCATGTGTGTGGGCCTATGTGAGAGAGTCAGAAACAGAAACAAAGAGGAAAACTCCCTAGATGACAGAACACTGCCACTTCCCCTGAGAGTGAGTGAGTAAAACCAAGACAGAGACGTGCAGCAGGTGTGTTATACAGCACTGGCTGTGAAAGCGCTGAATCACTCTTCTCCTACACATTCAGTCAGTGTATAAAAGTTCCTTTTAAATTGTATCTTTCCGATGTATTGACCTGACAGAGGGCATATGTTATGGCTAAAATGTCAAATGAAGCAATGAATGACCACAATTTGAAATGGAGCGGTTACATCCATCCATCCATCCATCCATCCATCCATCTTCATCCGCTTATCCGGGGTCGGGTCGTGGGGGTAGCAGCTCCAGCAGGGGACCCCAAACTTCCCTTTACCGGGCCACATTAACCAGCTCCGACTGGGGGATCCTGAGGCGTTCCCAGGCCAGGTTAGAGATATAATCCCTCCACCTAGTCCTGGGTCTCCCCCGAGGCCTCCTCCCAGCTGAACGTGCCTGGAACACCTCCCTAGGGAGGCGCCCAGGGGGCATCCTTACCAGATGCCCGAACCACCTCAACTGGCTCCTTTCGACGCAAAGGAGCAGCGGCTCTACTCCGAGCTCCTCACGGATAACTGAGCTTCTCACCCTATCTCTAAGGGAGACGCCAGCTACCCTCCTGAGGAAACCCATTTCGGCCGCTTGTACCATGGATCTTGTTCTTTCGGTCATGACCCAGCCTTCATGACCATAGGTGAGGGTAGGAACAAAAACTGAACGGTAGATTGAGAGCTTTGCCTTCTGGCTCAGCTCTCTTTTACGTCTAGCGGTGCGATAAATTGAATGTAATACCGCACCTGCTGTGCCGATTCTCCGACCAATCTCCCGCTCCATTGTCCCCTCACTCGCAAACAAGACCCCAAGGTACTTGAACTCCTTCACTTGGGGTAAGGACTCATTCCCTACCTGGAGAAGGCACTCCATCGGTTTCCTGCTGAGAACCATGGCCTCCGATTTAGAGGTGCTGATCCTCATCCCAGCCGCTTCACACTCGGCTGCGAACCAATCCAGTGAGTGCTGAAGGTCACAGGCCGATGATGCCATCAGGACCACATCATCTGCAAAATGCAGCAACGAGATCCCCAGCCCACCGAACTGCAACCCCTCTCCACCCCGACTACGCCTCGATATCCTGTCCATAAATACTACAAACAGGATTGGTGACAAAGCGCAGCCCTGGCGGAGGCCAACTCTCACCTGAAACGAGTCCGACTTACTGCCGAGAACCCGGACACAGTTCTCGCTTTGGTCGTACAGAGATTGGATGGCCCTGAGAAGGGACCCCCTCACCCCGTACTCCCGCAGCACCTCCCACAGTATCTCCCGGGGCACCCAGTCATACGCCTTCTCCAGATCCACAAAACACATGTAGACTGGTTGGGCATACTCCCAGGCTCCCTCCAGGATCCTTGCGAGTAAAGATCTGGTCCGTTGTTCCACGACCAGGGACGGAATCCGCATTGTTCCTCTTCAACCTGAGATTCGACTATCGACCGAACCCTCCTTTCCAGCACCTTGGAGTAGACTTTACCGGGGAGGCTGAGAAGTGTGATACCCCTGTAATTGGCACACACCCTCTGGTCCCCCCTTTTTTAAAAAGGGGAACCACCACCCCGGTCTGCCACTCCTTAGGCACCGTCCCAGACTTCCACGCAATGTTGAAGAGGCGTGTCAACCAAGACAACCCCTCCACACCCAGAGCTTTAAGCATTTCTGGACGGATCTCATTAATTCCTGGGGCTTTGCCACTGTGGAGTTGTTTAACTACCTCAGCAACCTCCACCAGGGAAATTGATGCCAATCCCCCCTCATCCTCCAGCTCTGCCTCTACCATAGAGGGCGTATTAGTCGGATTTAGGAGTTCCTCAAAGTGCTCCTTCCACCGCCCTATTACCTCCTCAGTTGAGGTCAACAACGTCCCATCCTTACTGTACACAGCTTGGATGGTTCCCCGCTTCCCCCTCCTGAGGTGGCGAACGGTTTTCCAGAAGTACCTTGGTGCCGTCCGAAAGTCCTTCTCCATGTCTTCTCCAAACTTCTCCCACACACGCTGCTTTGCCTCTTTCACGGCAGAGGCTGCTGCCCTTCGGGCCCTTCGGTACCTTGCAACTGCCTCCGGAGTCGTCTGGGATAACATATCCCGGAAAGACTCCTTCTTCAGTCGGACGGCTTCCCTGACCACCGGTGTCCACCACGGTGTTCGTGGGTTACCACCCCTTGAGGCACCTAAGACCCTAAGACCACAGCTCCTCACCGCAGCTTCAGCAATGGAAACTTTAAACATTGTCCACTCGGGTTCAATGCCCCCAGCCTCCACAGGGGATGCACGAAAAGCTCCGCCGGAGGTGTGAGTTGAAAGTCTGTCGGACAGGGGCCTCCTCCAGACGTTCCAATTTACCCGCACTACCCGTTTGGGCTTACCAGGTCTGTCCAGAGTCTTCCCCCACCCCCTGACCCAACTCACCACCAGATGGTGATCGGTTGACAGCTCCGCCCCTCTCTTCACCCGAGTGTCCAAAACATACGGCCTCAGATCAGATGAAACGATTATAAAATCGATCACTGACCTTTGGCCTAGGGTGCTCTGGTACCAAGTACACTTATGAGCATCCCTATGTTCGAACATGGTGTTATAGACAATCCATGACTAGCACAGAAGTGCAACAACAAACAACCACTCTGGTTTAGATCAGGGAGGCCGTTCCTCCCAATCACGCCTCTCCATGTGTCTCCATCATTACCCACGTGCGCGTTGAAGTCCCCCCAGCAGAACTATGGAGTCCCCGACTGGAGCCCCATGCAGGACTCCACTCAAGGTCTCCAAGAAGGCCGAATACTCCGAACTCTTGTTCGGTGCATATGCACAAACAACAGTCAGAGTTTTCCCCCACAGCCCGCTAGGTGTAGGGGAGGCGACCCTCTCGTCCACCGGGTTAAACTCCAACGTAGCGGCGCTCAGCCGGGGGCTTGTGAGTATCCCCACACCCGCCCGGCGCCTCACACCCTGGGCAACTCCGGAGAAGAAAAGAGTCCAACCCTATCCAGGAGTATGGTTCCAGAACCAAGACTGTGCGTAGAGGTAAGCCCCACCAGATCTAACCGGTAGCGCTCCACCTCCCGCACAAGTTCCGGCTCCTTCCCCCACAGAGAGGTGACATTCCACGTCCCCAGAGCCAGCCTCTGCTGCCCGGGTCTGGTCCGTCGAGGCCCCTGACCTTCACTGCCACCCATGTGGCAGCGCACCCGACCCCAGCGGTTCCTCCCACAGGTGGTGGGCCCATGGGATGGAGAGATGTCCGCCACATAGCTTTTTCGGGCTGTGCCCGGCCGGGCTCCGTGGCAAACCCGGCCACCAGACGCTCGCTGACGAGCCCTCCATCTGGGCCTGGCTCCAGATGGGGGCCCCGGGCTTCCTCCGTGCAGGGTCACTTCATCCCTTCCTCGATGTTTCATAGGATTTTTGAACCATTCTTTGTCTGGCCCCTCACCTGAGACCACTTTGCCTTGGGAGACCCTACCAGGAGCACAAAGCTCCAGACAACACAGCCCTCAGGTTCATAGGGACACACAAACCTCTCCACCACGATAAGGTGATGGTTCCCGGAGAAGGCAGTTACAGTAAAACAGAAAGAGGAGGTCTAATGTACAATAGCCAAAATTGTTGGACACATTTTAGATATATTCTTGAGGAGAGCTGAAGGTTTTGACCGTATTATTTTCTCTCAAAAATGGCCTTTGCAACTTAAGATTTCACACTTTCATCAGATTTTGATCTTGTTTTTTGCATTTTGATGTGATATGCATGGTTTGTGGGTGGTGGTGGCTTAAAACATCTGATTGCCAGTTGTCAATGTGTTTAACAGAACGTGTGTTAGGCAGAGTGATGCAAGGAGGAAATGAACTGTTAAAACAAAAATACATCTTCAGGGACCACCTGAATGGCTTCCTTTTCATCACCTATAAAGACAACAGGCCAGGTTATTTACAATCAGTGTACAGTGTTGAATGAAGTGGCCACATATCACAGACACACAAACACACAGACACACAAACACACAGACACACACGCACACACGCACACACACATGCACACACACACACACACACACACACACACACACACACACACACACACACACACACCACGCCACACCACACACACAAAATACACCTAGCCTGCATTAGTTGTTTACTATACACTGTGTGAACCCTGTCCTGTCTTTCCAGCAGCAGGATGTGGTGGTGCGACACGTCCTTGCTCAACAACACCCACTTCCTATAAGTTTGATAAACAGCCCTGTGGTTTCACTTTCCTCCTGCCCGTCAAACAGAGGTACACACACACACACACACACACACACACACACATTCACACACCAGCCCAACAGCACCATCTGCTAATGTGACATATAACCAGAATGAGTTATTGTAATGTTACCCATGCTATCATGAGATTTACTGTGACAAACTGTATAAACGCCACCAGAATCACTTATGCCTCCATAACTCAGCTGCTGCTCTCCTCATCCACAGTCTCACAGAGAGACCGAGGGGAATGAGCACAAGAATGCCCTCAAATCATAACAGAATTAGAGAGGGACATCAATATGCCACATTTGTTTTAGAGGGAGTGATGTAAGTAGGTCTGAGTTATGTCCGCCACTGGACAGTTATGCTCCACGTTACAATAATGTAAGGCCGCCTGTGCGTCCCTAAAGGTTGATGATACAACACCAGTAAATATTTAGACTACTGCTAGACTCTTCTCTTCTCTTCTCTTCTCTTCTCTTCTCTTCTCTTCTCTTCTCTTCTCTTCTCTTCTCTTCATGGTTGCACGGGCACATACGGTCCTGTCAGTCACATCTGTGAGCTGTCAGGATATAAATGTGTATGCATCTGAGGGGAGAATGAGGGGTGTATTAGGCCTGCTGATCCTTCACAGTCCTCTTGTCAAACTTAACATGAAGTCAGTCAGAGAGAGAGAAAGTGTGTGTGTGTGTGTGTGTGTGTGTGTGTGTGTGTGTGTGTGTGTGTGTGTGTGTGTGTGTGTGTGTGTGTGTGTGTGTGTGTGTGAGAGAGAGGCAGGGAGGGTCAAAGGAGAGGAGCCATGGCTAATCCTGTGGGATGTGAGGGTATCTACTGTGTATGGAGATGGGATGTAGAGATGTGTTCAGCGGTGCATGGGTCACAAAACCTTCCTAACTGACAGAAGAGACTCCCAAGAGACAGATGTCAAACTGCTAACTGTTTTAAAAAAAAAAGGCAAACTGGAACATAACACTACTGCATATTGCATCATAACTGTGGAATGTTACAGGAATTTCAGACAGATAAGATCTGAGTTGAGATTTGTTTTTCTGTCATTGATTAAGAAAGCATACAAAGTGCAGTATGAAAAAGTATAGTACTATTATTACAGTAATATTCGTATTAGTTGTAGTATTAGTTGTAGAAAAAAACTCTCTATAATGTATAATATATATTGATTATAACATAAAAACAAAGCTATGAGAAAATTCCCTTTGAACCTAAAATTTAAATGACCTAATAACCTCACAATACAGCATAAGTTTACCTATTTGTTAGTAATTTGATAATAGATCAGATTTAAGCTTTATTTTTCTTTCATTGTTGTTATTGTTGGAATCCTACTAAATGTAATAACTAATAATAAAGTTTATGAGGAAAACCGACACTAAATCAAATTATACAGTAACCAATTGTGGCACGACATTCAAAATAGAAATTAGCATAAAACAATTCACTGTACATTTAAATAATATTATTATTGCTTATATAAACCTAGTTTACAAGTTGCTTTAGCGTTCTCATTGTTGGACAAATTGAACCGGTAGGTGACGGTGTCGGCCAATATAAAACCTCTTCTAACCCGGAAGAAGAACGTACGGACCTTTAACAAGACAGGAAGTGTCTCCTGATGAAACCTGAATGAAACTGACAGTTAGCTAGCTATCATGGCGCTTGATGTAAAATCCAGAACTAAACGATACGAGAAACTGGACTTCCTCGGAGAGGGTCAGGTAAGTGGAGACAAACATCAGAGATGTTGGTCTTTATATCTCTCTACTTTCTTCCTCTTGCAGTTCTGGCTCGATGTATAGGACGCATGTTAGCAAGCTAACAAGCGTTAGCTGGTTGTTAATGTCAACAAAGACTTGCTGATCCATGCTATTGTCCTTACAGCAGCTGCAGTGAAGGTGAAAAAAACAACATATTTGGTGTCTGTATTTTTTGTACTTATTGCTCTCTGTTTCTCTTCTCCAGTTCGCCACAGTGTACAAAGCGAGGGACAAAACGAATGATACCATAGTTGCCATTAAAAAGGTACAATACATTAGCATACGTTTGGACATATGTTAGCATTTGTATGCTATGCTGATGTTTACCACCAAATTGTTGTCTTTTTTTCTGGCAGATTAAGGTTGGCCACAGAACTGAGGCTAAAGATGGTAAATGCTGACTTCCCTGTTTATACCACACAGTGCAGTCCATTGTCATCAACCTGTTAATGATGACTAGCTAATATATATCCATTTTTTTATCAATAGGTATTAATAGGACTGCTCTTCGAGAGATCAAACTGCTGCAAGAACTACATCATCCAAACATCATTGGGGTGGGTAAAAATTAATTATGTCATCTGTTTGTATCTTCTAATTAATTCAATTACATTTTAATTATAGTGTCAAATCATAACAGAAATTATCTCAGGACACTTTACAGATAGAGAAGGTCTAGACCACACTCTATAATTTACAAAGACACAACAAATTCCCTAAGGTGGCAAAGACAAACTTCCTTTAACCTCGGACAGAACCTGGCTCTAGGTGGACGGCCAATTATAGCAGTGAGTAATGGAATCACATGATGAACCGTGGACATTACAGTAACAGTAAAGATAATTGACTATGATTAATAATAATGACAGTAGTAGTGGCCGTGGGCGTCAAGCAGGACCACAGCAGCAGATTCAGCCACGATCCAGGTGCCCCCACAATCCAAGGAAATCTATAAGGTGAGAAAGCACAAGGACTCCAGGGAAGAAGCTAAGTTAGTAACATGCAGTATTGGGACATGAATGCACATAGATGGAGAGAGAGAGGAGCTCAGTGTGTCAAGTCCCCTGGCAATCTAAACCTCTAGCAGCATAACTAGGGGTTGGTCCAAGGCAAACCTGAGCCAGCCCTTACTATAAGCTGTATTAAAGAGGAGAGTTTTAAGATTACTCTCAAATGTGGAGATGGTGTCTGCCTCTCGAACCAAAATTGGGAGCTTGTTCCACAAGAGAAGAGCCTGGTAGCTAAAGGCTCTGGCTCCCATTCTACTTTTGGAGACTCTAGGAACCTCAAGTAACTCTGCATTCTGAGGGTGCAGTGTTCTAGTGGGGTAGTAGAGTACCATGAGCTCTTTAAGATATATGTGAGGGATAATGTAGAGCGAGGCGGTCATTATAGCGAATACAACCCCAACCGGGTGATGCAGGTCTTGAATCAGCCTGAATTGGATTGGAGGACAGGCTCTTGCTCCATTTGTCCCCACTTTTTGCCACAGCTGATAAATTAACCAGACTTTTTTTCAACCAAGCCGTGTAATATATATATATATATATATATATATATATATATATATATATATATATAGTAGATCTTTGTAGGTGAAGAGGATTTTATATTTAATTCTGGATGTAAAATAAGCGCAGTGCAGATAAGCTAATACGGGAGAAATATATTTTTTCCTAATTCTTATCAGTAGTCATGCCCCAGCATTCTGGATCCACTGGAGAGTCCTTAGGAACTTTTTGGAGCAACCTGATAATAGGGAATTTTAATATCCCAACCTTGAAATAACAAATGCATGGACTAGTGTTTCTGCATCCTTTTGAGACAGGATGTGTCTAATTTTTGCAGTGTTTCACAGGTGAAAAAAGGCAGTCTTTGAAGTTTGTTTTATGTCCTTGAAATTGAAATTCTTTTATTAGGATAACCCCTTGAGATGTGCCATCTCGTTTTCAAGGGGGTCCTGAACAAAATACCCCAAAAAACATTGCACACATACCAACATGATACACAAAACAGAACAGAAACAAATAACCAAACGACAACAAACTCAAAACAGACAAGTCAAAATATAGCCAAGCATCACTGTAGAATGTCAGTGAGATTAAGTGGTTCAATAAAGAGAGAAGAGTGAGGAATAGGATGAAATTGGAGAGTGTTAAAGTCTACATGTACAGTTGGCATGAAAGTGAGTTGCCAAGGCATGTTTAAACAAGATGAAATGGAGCGAATATTTACTGGTAAGTTATTCCAGTCAGAAGGTGCTTTAAACATAACATTTTTTTTTCTATGGACTTAGAGACATTAGGTACTGAAAAGAAAAGCTGTACAGTATGTCTTAAATGATGAGTGGAGGAGAAAGGAACCAAAAACTGTTTTTAAATAAAAAGGATAGTTGAAATGAACACACTTCAAGACAAAGTGCAACCAATGAATCTGTCTTCTTATATATGGTGTGGGCATTAAAGGATATATCCTGATCAAAGATAACTCAGAGATTCCTTACGGTGGTGCTGGAGGCCAGGGCAATGCTGTCCAGAGTAGCTATATCTTTAGATAATGAGCTTCAGAGGTGTTTGGGGCCCAAGTACAATAACTTCAGTTTTGTCTGAGTTTAACATCAGGAAATTGTAGGCTATCCAGGTTTTTATGTCCTTAATGCATGCTTGAAGTTTTACTGATTGGTTTCCTATCTAATATGTTAATGGTATTACATGTGAGGAAAAAAATAATTAACTTTCTATATTGTAAGTATTCAACTAATTTGAACGGAGCATTAACATTTCGTCTGCTGTGGGTTTTTTAGCTGCTGGATGCCTTTGGACACAAATCCAACATCAGCCTGGTGTTTGATTTCATGGAAACAGATCTGGAGGTAAGACAGTTCCTCACCTTTTTGAAAACATCTCTTTCAGCCCCTCTGTGTCTTTCCAGGGATGGACAAAATAACATGAAACAATGTTATGAAGTCTCATTCAACAGCCCATTTGAAAAGCTTTAGTTCTAATTTAGATTTAATTAAATTGTAAGAGTTTGTGATCAGTTTACATTTCCATATTCATTTCTCTTGACAGGAATGTAATGGGGTTTTTTTTTCTGAGAACCTTCAATATTTAGAACAGCTTTAGTTGCATTTCCTGAATGTGTCCCCTAACTTCACTAAACTAACTACATTTTTCATAATATTTTTCAATATTATCAGCAAGTTACAGATTTACATGCCTATTCTCTTTCCACAAACTGCAACCTCAACGACTGATATAGAGTTGAATCAACACCTTTTTGAATTGGATCACATCATATTGTACAGATGTGTATTATCCATATACACTGTTTCTGTATGGAGATTCACATCACTCATTTATGGTTGTGAAATAACACAATGTTGCATTTCATTAGTGGGTCTTTATTACCTCACCCTTATTAGAGATCACGGAGAGAGCATTTAAAAGCTGGGTTTCATTAGTGAGTTCTTTTCCTCACAAATATCTACTTTGTGTGGCAACTGTGATAGGTATTTGTTTGCTGCTTTGTTCCGCTTCCAATCTGTGAACGGCTGAGCGGGCCAAAAAACAAACTAATAAATTAAGAGATTATGATTGAGAGGTGTAAGGTCAGATGACATACAGAGTAGCACAGAAAATATGAGCAGGATGACGAAGATAGCAGCGTGAGTGCTCTCATCTAACCATTAAGTCGGTTTCTGCAAGGTCACTGAGACGTTTATAGTTTTCCTCTTCTGGTTTGTTTTAGCATACGAGGCTCCAGATGGTCGGCCACCACCAATACATTTGACTTTAGTAGAACGATGCAAAACAAGATAAATACACTTTAAAAAATCAATAGCACTCCGTTCTTGGCTCTCACAATGAATTGATGCCATTAGTGGCTTACAGGCAGCAGACAGACATGAGGATGAAATATGATGCTCATCTTATAACGGGTGCTAAAAGACTATTTTTAGGCCACATGGTTAGATTTGGCTGTGTGAGTTTATCAACTACATATGTGCAATGCTTTTATTGCCAATTAAATTACATAGCAGGATACTAAAGTCAGTGTTTTTGGGGCTGCTGGAACAATGGAGATTCTGGGTGAGAGGTTGAATGCTGTTTAGTTTGGCTGCAGCTGTGTCTACTTCTTCAGAGATACATCCCAGTTGTCTTTAATTCTCTTATTTGTTCTGATAAGTGCCATTTGTTTTTGAATGTGTAGCCCAGAGACCTGTAAAACATTAGGTGATGGATGAAGATTATTAGTTGTCAGATATCCGGCATTATTTAAACCTCCTTTTGTCTTTTTTAATTTTTTTAAGGTGATCATCAAAGACACCAGCCTAGTCCTGACTCCGGCCAACATCAAAGCCTACATCCTCATGACTCTACAGGGATTAGAGTATATGCACCACCACTGGGTCCTACACAGGGTAAGGGCACTAATGCTCCACACACATACTGTACACACATATGCACACATACTGTCAATAACTCACATTTTGATATTTTGTATGTCCAGGATCTGAAACCCAATAATCTGCTGTTAGATGGCAATGGAGTGTTGAAGTTGGCTGATTTTGGTTTGGCCAAAGCATTTGGCAGCCCCAACAGAGTCTACACACATCAAGTTGTTACCAGGTCTGTGCTTATTGTATTAATAATACAAAACTTAGACTTATCTGCACATTCCCCTGTGTTTTTGTTGCACTCATTGGAAAACAGCTTATCTAAATCAATTTAGATAAATAAATCCTCATGTGCCTAATTTTATTAAGTTAAAAGACAAGTGTGACAACACATACTTTTAAATATAAATAGTTTAGACCCATGGAAATCTAATCTTCTCTCGGGTAAAGAATCTCAAGGTTTCCCAACTGTTCTAGTTAAACGGGCTTAATCTTTTTACTAGAAAAGTAACATACTGTATGCCTGTTTAATAGTCGAAAATGTAACTCTCTGTTTATTGATCCTTTTCCTAGGTGGTACCGCTCCCCTGAGCTCCTGTTTGGTGCCAGGATGTACGGTGTGGGTGTTGACATGTGGGCAGTGGGATGCATCTTGGCAGAGTTACTCCTTCGGGTACACAAACCTCACTTCAAAGAGATATTCATACAGTAACGGGGAATGTTTTTTTATTTGCGTATGCTTGCTAATGTCTCGGTATGTCTCTTTTGCTGTAGATACCATTCCTTGCTGGAGACTCGGACCTTGACCAGCTAACTAAGATCTTTGAGGCTCTTGGGACGCCCACAGAAGAAACATGGCCTGTTGGTATCTGTTATTTCCCCAGTGATGGATGATGTTTTTACTCTGCTTACATGTGAAGATCCTTGTGTAATTTGTTTGTCATATATATCTGCAGGGAATGAGTAGTCTACCAGACTATGTGTCTTTCAAAATATTCCCTGGCACACCTCTGGAACATATATTTAGTGCAGCTGGAGACGACTTACTAGAGC